>NC_139349.1:129629199-129664199 GCF_055883805.1 Amblyomma maculatum
TTAAAATTCCGCCATGTGCTCGCGACCTTTTGAAAGCTAATGATTGCGGTAAATTCTAAAGCGTGGTGAAGCCCCTGGGCCCATCTCTGATTTGAGCCATTACGGCAGAAAAAAAAAAAAAAAAAAAACTACCACCAGTTTATAGAGTCACATATCTGAGATAAGAATATCGAATTCCATCTGGAGCGGGCATCTATTTAGAAGTGAAACCATAAGAGGCGTATATCGGTTTATTACATCGGCTGTGAATTATGGCTTAGTGCGAGCTGCCGCGTTGGATTCTTATTCTAATTCGGTGCCTAATTATTCAGTACATCATGTTGATTTATCGACGCCGGCAGTATAATTTTCTGCTCAGACGGCAGAACATCATTTCCTTACAAAAGCAAAGTTGAACGTCTACCTCCTGTCTGAGCTATTTCTTGTGTCTAATAATTATTTGATATGCGAAGCTCCACTGATATATTTTTTTTTCTTTATTTGTTTTTGAATTTTACAGTTGTTTTATCTCCACCGAAGATCTGCACTTTCCCCACTGCTCGCACTGGCGTCCGTATTCAGATCCTTCTTTAATGCGGCTATGACCATCCTACTGTTATAGAGAAAAGGCTCCTCGAAAACGTGTATCTGCGCTTTCAATCCAAAACGCAATTTTCGAGAAGAGTGCAACGTGCAACATTTGGGCGACGACGCGCGAACGACGAATGTAGATTCATCGATAAGTATGAGTGTCTAATAACATCAGTGTGTTGCCTGATGGTTTCTAAAAACGATTTCATCTTATGCATTCTTCCGACGCAGCATGCTTCTCAAATGTAACGAAAAAAAAAAAAGGAGGTGGGAGGGGGGCGGGGGGGTTGTACATGTGTTTCATGGCACAATGCAGCCTGAGGAAAAATGCGGTGTCACAAGTCGTTATATTTCGGACCGCGCGTTGTATGTTCATCACGATTTTTGTTCTCTTAGTTCCACGCATTCAAGTGGAACAATCACAGCGAGGAGCGATGTTAGGGCATGGAGGAAAGGGCTGAAATGAGGCAAAAAGCACCTCCTGTTCAAGAATACTGGGGCCGAAGGATATACAGTCGGCGTGTTGCTCGTCTTTGACAGGCACCATCAGTACCTCCCTATTTCTTTTATAGTTACTCAGAAAGGAATTAAACTTTAATCTTTTTCTAACACAGCTCCATTAACGGACAAGCAGTGTATGTACGGAAAGGCCCGCGCTCCTATTTTTCCGATGTCTCGGCCGACCGAATATAAGATCCGCCAGTTTCTGGCTGATGACATCTGCAATGATTAACGGAACAGACGGCCTCATTTGGACGCTGCGCGTCTGCGGACACGACGGGCGTAATGACGGCGAACGGGTTGCGCCGTCAGCTGGCGCTGAGGCAACAGGAGCAACAAGGGAGAAAGGCGGGGAAGGGCGCCGTTTCTGACGAAAGTTCTCGGCAACGCAAACACTGGGAACGGCTGCCGCTGCGCGAGCACGAACGGTGACCCCGCCCCGCGATCGAAGATTAGTGAGGTCAGCGGAACAATGCCCTTTCACTTACAGCATTGCGCCCCGCCGAACACAGACCCGACGCTATCCGCCGACGCGTTAGCCCTACGAGACCAGCGCTAGTGCTAACTGCCGTGGCCCCCGGCTCACGTGTTGACGCTAGACCGCCCTTGCCTGGTGTACGACGCGACGTCTAAGGAGGGCTACTTGAGGCCCCTTGACGCCTGATCAAACATTCCACAGTGGGATCAGTCGCGATTATCGGGCTTCGAGCCGGTTTTTGGATGCTTGAGTAGCTCGCAATGAAGGCGGGCTGAGACTGTGCGGCGCATGTTACCTCGGTGCAAAAACCGCACCTTCCGGTTTTTTTCAGCAATGATATTTGTAATAAAGTCTCAGCCTTGTTAAAGGTCAGTCACAAAATCTTTCTCTCTCTCTCTCTCTCTCTCTCTCTCTCTCTCTCTCTCTCTCTCTCTCTCTCTCTCTCTCTCTCTCTCTCTCTCTCTCTCTCTCTCTCTCTCTCTCTCTCTCATATATATATATATATTTTCTTGTTTTTTGCAAATGTCACGTCGGGTAATTTCGGTGCTCAAGCTCTATTATCGCCGTCTTTCTTTGGGCGATTCTTGCCTTTACAGCGAAAGCATCTTCGGAGAATGTCCGATACCAAAGCAGAAATTTAGCCAAGGCGCCAGCATAACTCACCCATTATCACTCCAGCCGTTTTTGTACCGGAAACATAATTTTAACCTATAACGTGTTTCTAGACTCAAGCAGTCCTGCAATATCAACCGCCGAATGCTGTGCCAAAAGCTAATACGGTAGTCAGGTAGACATGGCCACCGTTCTACTGAGCTCCCAATATAGGACTTGTGACGCGTGAATATGCCTTGCCTTCCCTCTAATGGGAAGCTGCTGCGCAGTATAACCCACCATTACAGCCTGCGGCACTGTTTTTTTTTAAGGCGCCAACGGGGCTGCCGCCGATGTGTTTTCCGCGGGGCGCGCTCAAATGAGCTTTGGCTCAGAAAGCACCAGAAGCAGGCTGCAGAAACAAATACATTGAGTATTAAAGAGTCCTTCCTTTCTCGTTACAGTAATGGAGCAACGTTCTTGCTAGACCAGAAAAAAAGCAAACCTGAATTAATGGTCACGAACGCAAATGATGCATTCCTCTGAACATTCGCCGCAGGATGTATAGTTCTGTCGCGAATATTACACCTACGCCCAGTCCGGATACTGAAATGCACTTCTGGCTGCGCACTTTCGCCATTTAGCTGCAAAAAAAAAATAAGAAAACGAGACAAAGAAACAACGGCAAAAGTGCAGCAAGCACATGTCTTCAACCTAACGCTGGCTAGAGATAGGTTTACGGTTAGGCAGGTAAACGTCCCAGAGCAATCGCTGTGGGACAAGAAAGTTGTGTTATGTGCTTGCTGTTCTTTTTATGCTTGAGCACTAGACGGCGTATGCCTCGAGCACCTGGCAACATGTGGCTTGTGGAATAGTGGAAAGAGAGAGAGGGAAGAAATACACCGCTCCTCTGTCGTAGAACCAGAGGAAAGGGAAAGCGCAAATAAAAAACTCGGAGAGGTTGGTTAGTTTCGGTTTATTGGGTCTACCGTCCTAAAGCAAATCAGGCCATGAGAGGCGCCCTAGTGGAGGTCTCGGGAAATTACGGCCACCCGGGGTTCTTAAGCGTCTCCGACGACCTCCGGCGCTGCATGGTTATACACAAAAAACAATACTCACACAAGAGAATTAAACTAGGACGTTAACACTGATGTGTATAACCATGCAGTGCCGGAGGTCGTCGGAGTCGCACAGCCAACTAGCCCGCTCGCACGTATACTACTGAGCTTCTTAAAAGTCCACTGACATCGCGCAGTACACTGCCGTTTATATCCCTATAGAAAAGCAGCCGTCGCGGCCATGATTCGGTCCCGCGTCCTTGCAATGGGTTAAGTAGTAGAGTGTCAACCACTGAACAGCCGCGGTGGAGCATGAAGAGAGGGGCAAGCGATGGATGACAGGTGGAATGAGTGCAGAGGCGGGAGGCAACGCAAATAGAATAATCATAATTAACCCATAAATAGCATCATTGATTTATATTTCTTGTTTTTCCTTTTTTTTTTTTACTACTTCGCCTCTGAATTTTCATCTCCTTATCCCTTCTGTGGTCAAGTGGCGTTTCCATAATTGGATATACTTCGCACCGCATTTCGTTTTGCATTGCAGAGAAGAGCGTTAATCTTTCTTCTAGTAGTGGGAAAGAAACATTACACAAGCATCACATCAGTTCCTAATGCGCCAGTAGACTTACACGAAACAGAAACATCTGCGAATTACTTTATATAACGAGTACCGGCCCACGTATGTTACAGTATCCAGTCTACCTCAGATTTGCTTCTTGCGCAAGTTGTATAGCCCTGACAGCTGTTGTGCGTATTCATTTGCAGAGATATAACAAGCCTGCCGTTACGAAAGGAAGTTTAAATCGATGAACTGGTATTTTTCTGTTTGTGTTCAGATAAATAACTTGGCATCCAGTTTACTTACGGTGCGAGTAATGGGAGGTACGCTCAAAAGGGTAAAATGGCAGGCTGTCGGTGCATAGTTGTCTGAAATAGCTTTAGTAACTTCCGCAGCAAGTTTCATTTCTTGATTATAATTAGTTTGGCATTAAATATATATCATAAGGATAAGCTGTACTAAGGCGGCACTCTGACGCCAGAGTGTTTACATAACTCCTCGCAGTATCGATGTACTTTCTTCGATATGGACTGCCTTTGATCGCTAGCGTGACGTAATTTGGGCCTTTTCTTGAAATGCAGGCGTGGAGCTTCATGTATGTCGCAAGGCCTGATGCCTACAATAGCCGCGTAAAACTCCTTCGAGTGGACAAATGGCCAACTGAAAGTATGTCTATAAGGTATTGCTGGAAAAAAGAATTAACCATCGAGGTTCTTCTCGGCGCGCAAGTGTGAACGAATACAAAATAAAGGTCAAGTGTAATTCTTGAGCGCTGGTAAATCTCATACACCCAACACGCCAACATAGTTTGTTTGTTTCTTTCTTTGTTTTGAATAGGTGCTATCCTAAATATTTTTCTACGTCCCAGCACTTAAATACATTAACACTAAAGAGGCTAACACTAAACACTAAAGCACGCATACACACTGAAACGATGCCCAATACGCAAGCTTCTGCCGGACCCAATCAATCATTTCAATCTACAGAGACGCTCGCAATCATCTAAAAAATCGTGTAAAAACACGCGAGCGGTCAAGATCCACGGGGATAGCCCCAGCTTCCTTTATGTGCGCGTAACATATATGCAGCTCTTTATCTGGGTACATCTTCGAACGCTCACAACCGAAGGCTTATCTGTTGTGGGTGCCGGGCCACTGGATCATGGGGACCAGATGATCACCTGCGTCTCTAATCCGCCAGGCTCTTGGTCGCACGCTAACGACCCACGGGTCGATAAAGCGAAGCAACGTTACAACAAAAAGCAAGAAAAGGCGGTGGGAGGTCTGAGAAAAGCACGACGCCACTTTCTCCCTCCATTCAGAGCACACTACACAGGGACCTCTCTTTGCAGCCAAATTAGCTTCTGCTCCACATTTAACGCGAAGGTATAATCACGGTTATCATACACTTTAGCACAGCCGCACACTACTAAAAACAATGACCAGCTTTCTCAATGCTTTGGCCACGAACACTGTACTATGTGACGAATTGCACTTAGCGATGCTCATTTTCATCAAAGCTGTTCAGTTGCAAAAGTGGTTTTGTTCTTAATTTATCATTTTCAGCGTGCAAACTTGTAAGAGGCATATTCGTCTGTATTTGAGATAAAGTAACGCAGACAGAGTACAATTATGGCTCCAGAATTTATTCTCCTCCTCCTCCTCTTCCTCGCCTGCAGGATCTCAACACAAGACTTGGGACCATTATGTCTTGTGGATTAATCGCTAGTTTAAAAATTGGCTCCCTTCCCGGAAATAACGCATCCGTATGCCTAACATCAAGTCCACGATTTTGGGACACCTTTTAATTATCAGGGCACTTCGGTTTATTCTAAATACTTTTATGCACATTTTGATAGTAAGCGGCTGATGAGTGGCGTAATTTTTTTTTTAGCATTTTTCATGCGCTATTACCGAGTGTGTGAAGAATGTCAGAGAAAACCGAAGGGCTGTGTTTTTGAAAATAAATTACGAGGCAGTTATGGAATATTGCAAGACACTTGTAACGAAAACATTGATGCAATGGGCTACGCTTCCAATGTTCAGCAGAATTTGCTTATGAAGTTTGTTCTCGCTCCCAACATTTAAATCAGACTGCGAAAACAATAGGATGCGTTTTCTTTAGTTAACAGCAGAACACTTGACGCCTACCAAAAGAAGACCTGCCTAAGTATTGATTGTTATCGCTAAGCTGCAAAATATCTGAAAAAAAAAATAACGTCCAACTTTCTCGGAAAATGTTCAGAATTTCAGGTTATGAAAAAAGCATACACGCAGTGCTCTCCGGGGAGGCAAATCAATTATTGATTGCGCTAACGAAATTGGGAAAATAGGCTCTACATCTAATCCCCAGAAGAAGTTCCTTTTGAGGCACAGATATGGCCTCTAGAGTAAAGCTTCTATATATATTCGTGTCTTGTAAAGATAGCCAGTGAGCAGGAGAGCCTCCTAAAGAAATAATATATGGCATGTCGCTAAATTTCGTGCTTAAGTAACGCATTCACTCTGTTTACATTACTAAAACTTACATCCATTCTTCAATCTCTTTCCTTTCGAATCTCTTTACTTCTTTGCTTTACTAAACCTAACATGAATTCTGCCGCCTTGCGCTGAATTCTGTGCATGTACCTACGTGGCCACATTTCGTATATCTCTTCACCTTTTGCATAAAAAATATATATTTCACACGCTCCGAAACGAGAACCCACTCAAAACAATGAGCTTCTCGAAATATGTTCCGCAGTGAGCTTAAGAAGTTCGCTATCTTACAGGAGGAAACGAGGAGCTGCCCATGAGATGGTCCTTGGAAATTCGGCTGAAGTTGTTTTTTTTTTTCATTAATATATTTTTTTTTTTATTCAGCAGGACCATAACCTGTTTGCGCGCATTCTCTCAGGACGCAAGCTAAACCCAGCATGGCTACCGCGCGCGTGATCATGTAATACCTCGCATAAAGTGTCATAAAGCTCCGCATATGAACCTTGCGCGTGACTAGCGAGCGGGCCCGGAAACAACGGCAAGATACGACGGCGTAAGGAGCAGAATTACTTCCTTCTCTCGGGGCGCATGTGGACGATGCCGGACGCTGAATCTAATAAAGGTCGCGAGAGGAGAAGAGCCCGGTCATAAAACTGGCGCAGTTCTTAAACAAAGGCGTATTTCAGTGGCCTGCGTGCTGCAAAGGGTCATAAAAACCTTGCCAGTCCACCGGAAGCCATGGGGGATGCAGACACCTCTGACTCCTAGAGCTACAATAAGGCGGCACCGCTAGCGTGTTTGTTTGAAGTGGTTTTTCATTATTTGTTCTGCCGTACATTTCAAGAAAAATACAGGAAAGTTACCGGGGGCAGGAGGGATGATCACGTGCGCCTCTGATCACGTGCGCACTGACGGCACGTCCGAGAAGCTGGAAAATTTAATCCGACCGTCTGGTCGAAGCGCCCTCGTGCAAGATATTTTAACGCGAAAGCCTTTATTGCCTCAACGTTGTCGTCAGCAAAAGTGTCACGCTTTTTAGACAGCTCTGATTGGTCGAGACAGGATGACGTCATGGATGTCTCGACCAATCAAAGCACCACCACAGTATGCGCGAATGCGTGCCTTATACTGCCATATGCCAATCAGTGATCAATTACTAATAATGGCTAATTACATATTACTGAATCTGATTAATTACTACCTATAATTAGTGGTTGCTTGATTAGTAACCACTAATTAGTGCCAGTTTCGTAACTAATTATTTAATTGCTAATTCATGCCGCGCACCCGGTAAAATCAACCACACAACAGTAAACGTAGAACTGCGAAGATAGAAGGAGCGCGATCTCGTCGCTGCCAAGCAGAATTCACTGAATAAATGCGCTCGCAGAATGTGAGAGAGCAGTCGCTCGCTTTACTCGTAGCAGCATTCATCGCTACATGCGCAACAGTCGCGTAGCAGAATGCAGCACTCAGGCTTTCGCCTTTATTCACTTTAGTCGCCAAAGTGTCCTCGATTTTTTTATTTCTTTCTCTCGAGCAATGTTGATCTCTTGAAAGTCTTTCTAGACATTCATTTCTTGAGGCTGACGCTAACAGGCGTGGCAAGGCTAAGTTTGTTGGCACGTGACTTTGGCCTGCGTGGCTGAAGAAAACATTTGTGCGCACAGTCAGGCCTTTGAGGTTTCACCGTGAGGATCCGTCAGAGGAGTAATGCCTGCTTCAGATAGTGTCAACGATTAAGTTATTCAACGTGTCAGCTGCTAATAGGTGATAACGGCAAAATTTGGGGAGTGGGCTGGCGCTGGAGAGACAAAATAGTCTAAAATTGTCAATTATTTCACAAGGATTGTGGCCGGAACTACAAAAGTGGCCAGCCGTGTTTTTTTTTTGTTTTTTTTTCAATTAACCCCGCGCGCAGACTCGAAAACACGACCTCAAATAGAGTGCACGGAAAATATGTTAGCTTTCAGTTGCTCAAGTGCACTGCACTATTTATCATGAAATATTCAGGAACCCAATATCCTCGGTAATTTAGGATAAGAGCCTTTTTTTTTAATCAGAAGTTGTTTATGAATTTTTTCACTTATCTAACGCTTGCCCAAGAGTAAGCAATATATTCGCGGTTCCTCTCCCGAGACGCTTGTAGTTTTCTCCTCTCAAAAACGCACCCTTTTATGGTTTTTTTTTATGACAAGCGTAATTACTCGAAGCAAGCACTGGACAATTTTCAAGCGTAAACTGTTTCTATGCACCGAAAGATTAGAACATTCGCATTATTGTATTCATAACAGCCTCTTAAAATATTCCATAACTGCCTCACAATTTCAGTTAAAAATGCGTCCGCTTCGCCGAGGCAGCTGTGGTTACGGTGATCCAATACAGAACCCTAGCACGCGGGATCGAATCCCGGCCGCTTGCGGACGCGTTTCGATGGAGGCGAAACGAAGAGACGCCCATGTGCTGTGCGATGTCAATGCACGTTAAAAAAGCCAGGTGGTCGACCACCTAATATTCTGTGTCGCTTTGGGACGTCAAACCCAATAAACCAAACCAAACTAAATATACATGCCTTGGATTTCTTTTTTTTTTTTCGAAGGCGGCAAAATTGGTCGTTAGGCTGTAATATCCTATCTGCCGTTGTGATTTCTCGGAAATAAAGTTCCGGACGAGCATGCTCCGACGCATCTCACTTTATAAAAAGCGGCTCTCGATCGCCACAAGTGCGGAAGCCCTAGATGCAGTTATTAGCTGAAAAGCGCTTCTCACACTTAATCACTTCGAGCCAACTTCTGAACCCGGCTGATATTCGCAGATGTTCCAGATCAACAATCAATGCATTATAGCCACCAGGCGCATAGGCCCCGACGACGTTTTACGGACGGGGTCAGCACGGTCACTGCACTTAGAGCAACGATCATCCTGAGTGGCAGCGTGACTGGAAAGCTATACTTGTTTTTGCACGGTGTCTACCACAATGCTGAAACCGCGAATTCAATGTTTCCACGTTACTATGTGCTCTGGCAGCACAAAGTACCGGGTTACGCACCTTAAAACGTCATCTAAAGGTCGGCGACTCCGTTTCGTGTTATCTTTTTACGTCATTTCCATATATTTATGGTCATAACGTTATCTTGCAATATTTCGAAGTTTCGGCACAACTACAAATGATTCTCAAAACAATGAATTTGACTACTCCCATTTGCAGGAATTTTCCCGGACTTCGGCGGAAATCTTCAAGGGGTTCGTACGAAAATATTTAAGCACTTAAAATATTTAGCTATTGTTTGTGTTAGTATTGTTTTGTTTGGTTTGGACTCAGCCTATCAGGGACGCCTTAGTGGAGGCCTGGGCAAATTTCGACTATCTGGGGCTCTTAAACGCTTAAACGTGCATTGACAACACACAATACACCGGCGCTATGCTTGTCGCTTGCATTGAAAAACAGCGGCCGCGCCCTGTATTCAAATCTTATCTTTTGGTTCAATAGTCGAGCGTACTAACCAATGAGCAACCGTGGCCTAAAATATTGAGCCATGACTTTTGAGTTTACGGTTGGTCTAATTAAAGCACCTAAGAGATAAATTTTTTATTACTTGCCTTTATCTCAGCATTTTTTCTGAGGATTGCTTTCGCAGAATTTGGTCAAGGGTAAACGTGAACGTCGCCATTGCATTTTCTGATGGCGGACTTATTAACGGAAAGGATATCTTTCGAGCCGAAGGTTCCGAGTTCAGCGGGGGATCTTTTCTAATCCTTAGTTAACACTCAGTGGTCTTCCTATATGAACACATGAGCACGTGCCGCACACGCAGCCAATTTCTGGCGCGTTCGTATCTGTCCAGTCAGTGAAACAGCAAGTACATGAAGCCTGCGCTGTTCACTACTATAGGTGGTAATCTAACGTCTAGCGTTCTTGTTGTTCTTGTTTTTCATGCAGGGCCTTGAAAACAGTGTATAGCACTCATAGAGTTGGTCTATGCAAGTGCTCTGTACACCAAAAACGGACATCGCGTACGTTATATAGCCTGGTGTTAAGACTAGTGATTGGCTGAACTTAAAAAATCAAATTTTGTTTTCATATTAATTGCTAATATTGTATTGTAAAATTGAAGGCCGTCCTCATCGAACGTGAGCTCCATTATTGAATTTTTTATAGACATTGACGCAATGCGAGATAGATATAAAGCAGAGTGGGTCAGGAAACAAATTCGGATGAATTAAAATTTGGTCGAAATAAAGTTGAATCCACATCGGCATGGAGTGCGATGCGAAGACGATATTGCCGCTGGGTCCCTGAAACACAACGGAGGGCAAGTCGGTTAGAATCAGGCAGGGAGATGTGCGTAGGACGTTTGAGGAGATCAGGTGGACGTCGCATGCACCGCAGCAGATTAATCGGAGAGACACGGAGTTGGGACACGGCAGAAGCTTTTTCCTTGCAGTTGGCGTAGAAAGGCTGATACTGATGATGTTACTGTTATGACGATAATAAAAGAACACAGGAGACCAATTTATAGACATATTTTTGATTCCAGCTTGGTAAGAAATGTGTAAGAGCTCAAAGGCCTATGAGACGCGGCAAACCCTATTAATGTGCGACTGCATTAATAATTTAGGGCTACAAGGAGAGGGATTGCCTGCTTAAGACTTACCAGACACCGACACATCAGTGACAGTAGGAAGAATGTTTGAAACTCTTAATACCTTTCGCGAGTACTTCACAAAGACGCCTGAAAAAATATGAAAAATAATATTCCGCATTAGAGACATGTCGGAATAGCAGCTGGATAAGGACGACTTCAGTCTAACGTATTCGTTATAATTTTCTCATTGCCTGCTTCGTACTTGTTTGGACGAGTGGTTGAATTACTACTTCTCACCTTCCCTAAGTTCTAAGGCAATAATTGCCCGTATTTAGTTTTTCTCTTTTTTTTTTTTTACTTGCGCAATCTACACGACAAAGTGAAGCTCCACATTAGTGCGTAGGACGAGTCTTGAATTGAAAATGTCTTCTTTCTCTATCTCTATCTCCGGCTTTCTCTGCCGCTCTCTTGCTCTCTCTCTCTCTCTTTATACCAATTACCCAAACGATAATGAGGAGCATCCAGACAAAGAATGTCTCAGAATTAACAATCTTTTGCCTATTCGACGTACCCATTCTGCGTAAGCGTAGAGACCAAAAAATAAACGCGCAAGAATATTCACGACTGCAGCTTCCAAGCGCACCGAATCAGATCAAGAAAAGCAATTACGGTGAACGTTAATAAGCGGTCTGTCTGAAGAAATTTCATTACTCTACCGCTTTACTCGAAGCGCAGTTTGATTTTACCCTACTTCTTCCATATTAATCAAGCTGTGCCGTATTATTAAACTAGGCCAATTATGCTCTCAAACAACGAGTGACTGTTGACAGCCGATTTTATTATAATCAAAAAGGACAAACCTTATACCAGCCCCATGCAGGGCATTAGCCAGAGCTAATCACATGAGCCCAATTAATCTTGGCTGCCGGCGCGAATCGCGCGCAGCTTTTTTATTTTTTTAAAAGACAAGCCGCCTCAACGAAACCCTCTCGGGCTGCACCAGGGGACAAACGGCAGACTAAGCAGAAACAGAGATGGCGTGAGAGCTGAAAGAGTGGCACTTTACGTATATATATATATATATATATATATATATATATATTATATATATATATATATATATATATATATATATATATATATATATATATATATATATATATATATATATATATATATATAATATATATATATATATATATATATATATATATATATATATATATATATATATATATATATATATATATATATATATATATATATATATATATATATATATATATATATATATATATATATATATATATATATATATATAGCTTCTAGAAAAGGGCAACACAAACAACAGGGCACGAGCTATAGGCACACGTCGAATAAGACAACGTTTCTGAAGGGTAGGTTCCTAAATGACAAGAGTTTGGTGAGCGCAATAATAGCTGTGAATTGCTATGAATTGACTTTCAGGTTTAGGTTCAGGTCCTCGCATACTTCAACTACTATTATAAAAGATAACTCAAACTTATGTGTTATCCTGCTTTGAATGAAGTTTTCGATGTGTGTGTATGTAATTGAAAGCCCGAATGAAATTGAAAGAAATGTTGCGAGAGTAAACCTCGTCCGGGACACACATATATATATATATATATATATATATATATATATATATATATATATATATATATATATATATATATATATACATACATACATACATACATATGGGACATTTGAAATTTTTGTGACATATATGGGAAGAATTCCTCTCAGCCTTGTCTGCGAAGACCATTTTTTATATTTTGTGGTAGATGAAGGGCTCTCTAAACACGGCTGAGAAGCAGACCCTTCAGCCTGGTTTTTGGCCAAGATGTTAAATGCAGTGTTGCGGTTAGTCGAAGTAAGCAAAAAAGGGCTTCGATTTTTTTTTTTTTTTAATGCCACGGTCTGTTTGAACTGTTTGCTCAGACGGGATGCTAAATTGCACAGTTCTCCCTAACCTTTCCTCAACATGGCGGTAGATTTAGGAACCTACCCTTCAGAAACGTTGTCGTCTTATTCGACGTGTGCCTATAGCTCGTGCCCTGTTGTTTGTGTTGCCCTTTTCTCGAAGCTACCGTATGCCGATCGTTCAAGTCACATGTAGGAAGGGAGTCTCAAGGCGTAGAAGAAGAAGGTTGGCGAAGGTGCGGGGAACGTGGTAGGGATATTGATAGCCAATATTGGTCGGTAGCCAGCCGTGACAACACGAGCGAAAACAAAGCGGCCAATTTCACGAACCATTGGATGGTGAAATTGAGAGGGGAAAGCCTTTGATTCTATTAAATTCCCCGGCAGCTGTCGAGATTGGTGCAGGCGGCGATTCATAAGCCCGGCCTGAAAGCCCTTCCTGCGGCTTCTTTCAGCGGCAACTCGGTTGCTTGCGCAGCATCTAAAGAGTTACTGTCGATTTCTCGGAGTGTTCGCGTCTGCCAGTCTCTTGCTTCAAATCGTAGCCAGTATGTTTGTCATGTGGCCGTAGCAATCTTTACGTTTTCTTCACTATCAGTTAGGTTGCAAAAAAGTGTTTGACATTTCTTTACCGGTAAATATATCTCGCTTGTACCAACTTCGCTTACCGCGCAGTTTTTGCAGCGTTGAGAAATGCACCATTACCCGCGCTTTGCTTACATCAGGTGCGTAAGAAGGCGCTCGTGAACAGAACACGTTAGCTCAGAGGAAGAAAAGATTTTGTTTAAATATTAATCTGCTTCAACATAGTTCTCAGGAAGTATGTGGACATGAATTGCTCGGTAAAAGGTAGCTGAGGTACTTCTAGCTGACAACATGTGCAGTCAAACCGACAACCTGTACACACTGCACACATATTGATGAAGAAACAAATTCTTACTTGTTTACTGTACAAACACCCATCCGAACATAATGTAGCTCTTCGTAAAGAGGAGCTAGAATTGTTTTCCTTCGACAAGTTTTAAATTTTTAGTACTGCTTCCATGTCGCGTAATACCGGTGTACAAATTAGTTTTTCATCGCTTTAAAAGCAACTGAGCACGCTTCAAGGAATGAGGCGCAGGATAAATTTGCTGAGGTTTCCTGCTTAAAAGCAACCAGCAGGATGTCGAGGAGAGATCTTGATATGTTTTGAAAGGGGACGTATATGTTTAAAACATATTTAGCTCTTACATAAATATATGGTAAAATGTTATTCCTTTTTGAAGACTAAACTTCCTTCATTTTCAGTCGTCGAAATGATGAAAGCAAAAATTCTCTCCTCCAACATTCTCAATCATTTTCATCAGCGTGCATTACTTTTGCATATAAGATACGTCATATACACTCTCGATCAGGTAAGTTTCTTTCTCCACTATGCCACATCACAAAGCTAAATGTTTACGCAGTGTAACTTGGATACTCTGCTCAATATATTGTTTCAGCATCTAGCCACATACGTAATATTGAATATTTATATCCAGCAGTGGTTTTGATGCAATGTTACCCATCTACAATTCTAAATAATATTATAACTTGCGTGTACGTCATAGAGCGACTAGCTTATTGTAAGGCAATACATGCGAGCGTGATTATATATTTGCAGTTTTTATGAGCGCAGCCAAAATGCGTTCGATCATTAAATAAATTACATCGAAAAGCTTTTTTATATGACTTTACTTTAAATAAATGCCCAGCTTGGACACAACAGCATGTGCATCTTACCTGGTGGCCGACGCAGCCCCCAATATAGCCCCCGGGCTAAACTTATTCTATATCAGTAGGCCTTTCTTAAATATTTCTGACCTTTTAAAATTACCACCTAATGTACATGTTACCTATCTAATTTATTCCAACGTCTCGGCCGTTCGACCGTGCTCCGAAATTTGCCCAGCAATTTAGGAAGAAGCACTCGGTGCTTCTTATACAGACACATATATAGACGCGTATGGCTAATATTGAAGACGCAAGCACAGGCGCAGAAGCGCAAAGGATTTCTTACCCTAGATTTATCCTATCGTTCATGATTCCTTATAGCTTCTAATATTGTTACGTACGAGGAAGAAGCGGGAAGTGGCGCGGGCAGGAGCTCTCACGCTAGGCCCGCCGCAATTCATTAAAATCACCTCGTCGTCATCTGTCATCTTCTCTCGCAAAGTTGCAAAGTTGTAACAACTGCATCCGCATTCAGATAGCTGTCCGTCGTGCAGCAATTGTTGAAGAAAGCACAAAAAGACTGCATCTTAGTTGTTTACATCGTAAACAATGTTTCTTATTGTTTGTTATAACTTCATCGACACTAAACGAGAAATCTTCGCAGCGTTGTTTTTCTTACCCCTGCTAATGGATTGATTCCATACAAGAAGCATTCGGCGTATACTGACAAGAACGCTTAAAAGAGACGGTTTTTTTTTTTTTCTTTTGAAATGTATTTGATGGGTGAAATATATGGGTTAAACATGCAAACCTAACATAACAAAAATGAACCAGGCTCAGTGTCGCACTTGGGCGAGCTGCTGGCTTTTACATCTGGCTGTGTGTATTTCCACGATTCCGACGTAGAGGGATGAGCTAGGAAGGCTTGTAAACACACTGCCTATTGCACAGCGTGCTTCTTTGGTTGCCCGGCCGTGTGAGCATACAGCGAAAAATAGACAAGCTGATCGAGTATAGGAGCGAAATAATGCGCGCTTTCTGTGCAAGGCGCTCCAAATGCAAACATCTCAATGTCAAAACTGACAGCTGACGTCCGGTATGTAGATATCTCAAAAGAGTGCCTCATATTCGGGCATCTTCTCGTTCCGTACAAGGCCAGTAGGCATATATCTTTGGCTTTGCGCGTCCATCTGAGCAAACAGACCCGGTTCCCATTGCGAGCTGTCAATTATTCGCGGATGCGGCTGAGTCTGACGCGTTTTATTCTTCCTTTATTGCCTTCTTTCTGTTTTCAGTCAGCCTCTCCTGAGGTCGCCACTAGAAAAACGCAGCGCATTACTTTATTCGCTTTAAATGGCGCCTTTAAATCGTGAATGCGCCCAGACAAAACAAGTAAAATAAGCATTTTTCAATTGACAGTTGTTTTATTTTTTATTTTCCTTCTTTCATACCACAAACAAGTAACCTACACTGACTTCATCTGGGAACTCCTTTTATCTGCGTTACTAAGCTTCAACTTTCTCTTTCAAAACTGTCCAATAAATGTGCAACTGCGTTTTTGTATAGGAAACTCCTGACAAAGCATCGCTCATAATATTCTAGGCGGGTTAACCGGAAAACCGTATACTTTCTACGGGGGCTCAAACAAGCCGCACAAATTCGCTTCATGAAAGACAATATTTTCTTTTTCTTCGCAAAAGAGCACTTTTTCCCTTTACCAAAGCGTGAACGTGCCTCTCCTCGGGGTCTGTAAGGCAAAATGCGAAAAAATAAACAGCCCTTTTTAGGTTTGAGCAGTGGTAATTTGCAGATGTTTCATCAAGCTGGCTTCAAACTGCAATTAATCATCGTCTTAACGCAGGCCGCGTTGTACATTTTCCTTTCTAGTTGCTTTTTTTTTTTTTGCAAGTAAACTATAGAAAACTGTAACAGACGTAGAGAATTAGGTCTATGTTACTTAACTCTACATATGACATTTCAGCGCAACAAACAGTAGAAACAAGGGATGAACAATCGCGGAGAAACAGGCGCTGTCTACCGCCGCACTGGAACATGATCCTGAGCGATTACCGGCACTCCCTTCTCTCTTCACATTTTGACGTCTTACGGTAGCCGTGACATGGTCACATTTTTTTCAGTTTGTTCAGCTTGTCAGTTCAGTTTTTCGTTCTTCATGTCATTTCGCAGGTATGGGTATTTCCAGGAACGTTAGCACGAAAAGCTTACAGTGCTAGGTCCAATAGTTATTTCTTCATTACTTCTATCCGTCATCTTTTCTCCACTGGTCTCATGTGAGTTCAGGAACTTTGAACGTCATCTTACAGTGCATATTTAGTGAAATGCATAATTTCTTCTAAGCAGAAAATGAAGTCACTGCGAATCTCAGGTAACTTGGTAAAGTCATTTCCCTGCTGTAAGCAGGAAACTGATTTAGGCGATGGGCAGAGAAGTTCAGAAGATCTCCCACCATCTGTTGCCATGCAATCCTTAGAAGGAAAGCCCCGTGGGATGGCAATTATGACTGCGAAATTTCGCTCATATTTAAACATCGTAAAACCTGTTGTGCATTATAACCGCTGTGTTTGACGAAGTTACAATGTCGTCGTATCGGCACTAACTACAAACAGGTAGTCGGACTAAGAACACGGACAGGAGGACGGCATAAAACAGACAGTGAACTGTATATGCGGCCGAAGCTGTGTCAGCGAAGAAAACAAAGGAAATGTGAAACCAACAATGCAAACACGGGGGCCAGTTGGTTGATCATTCTGTGGAATACTGCGCTACTTGATATACAGAGACAAGTGGAAGACGACACACGAATGAAGCGCAAACTTACAACTATTTATTTTTATCGACAAAACACGTACATATATACATATAGCATTCTTCTCAAATCACAAACACATCATTCATGCGTGTGATCACGCACGTTATCATTTCGACCACAACTCCACATCTGCACAGCTGTCATATCTAGCTCCTCTTTTGTGAGAGCCACAGAAGATGTACTAACGCACGCATCTTTTTCTGCTGACTCGATTAAGAAGGCTTCTACGATTTCTCTTTCAATTCCTTTCTTTTGTTTACCTACAATTTCAGTCCTGTGGAATAATGGTTTGCAGCCAGTTTCGCATCGCAAGCAATGTTGCGCAAGATTTCCAGGGTGGCTGATTTTCCCACAGTCACTATGATGTTCTAGGAGCCTCTTATTAACACATCTTCCCGTTTGTCCGATGTATTGTTTTCCGCACGAAATCGGGATCTTGTAAATGATTTCATCCTGACAAGGTACGAACCTTTTTTGATGTGCAATTTCACATTCCTTCCTCTTGCCAGGCTTGTCATGCTCATTTACTGCATTACAGAGGCTTATCAACTTTTTTGGCGCCCTAAATATCACCTTCACATTATGTTTGGTTGCTACCTTCTTTAATCCATGTGATACTTTGTGTATATACGGAATTACAACACATCGCTCTCTGTTGCCCTCTTCTCTCTGCACCTGCGTTTTCTTCGTTATGTTGTTCAGCAGCTTTTCTGCCACAGACGAAATGACACTATCTGGAAAACCACTGGCTTTCAGCCGGGTTATTTGCATGCCGATGCTTTCTGTCATTTTGTGATCGCAGGACTTCTTAATGCTCTGCAACATGCACGAGTGGGCAACGCTCCTTTTAACAAGCTTGGACTGGCTCGAATCGAATCTCATGAGGCTTTTTTCATGAGCGGTGGCCTTGTGGTAGAGCATCCGCCTCGCATTCGGGAGGTACGGGGTTTGATCCCCAGTGCCGCCGGGTACCCACCGCTTTCCAATCGGTACAAGATTTCCCCCGGCCTGATGCTCGGCTCTTCTGGGGTGAAATGCTTGGGAAAAGGGGCCATGAACCAAAATGGTGGTTCAAGAAGCCACATTCAAGAAGCCACATTATTCCACAGGACTGAAATTGTAGGTAAACAAAAGGAAAGAATTGAAAGAGAAATCGTAGAAGCCTTCTTAATCGAGTCAGCAGAAAAAGATACGTGCGTTAGTACATCTTCTGTGGCTCTCACAAAAGAGGAGCTAGATATGATAGCTGTGCAGATGCGGAGTTGTGGTCGAAATGATAACGTGCGTGATCACATGCATGAATGATGTGTTTGTGATTTGACAAGAATGCTATATGTATATATGTGCGTGTTTTGTCGATAAAAATAAATAGTTGTAAGTTTGCGCTTCATTCGTGTGTCGTCTTCCACTTGTCTCTGTCTATCAAGTAGCGCAGTATTCCACAGAAATGTGAAAGTTGGAGAGAGAGAGAGAGGGGGGGGGGGGGGGGGGGTGATAACAACGTAGGCTATTGAGATGGTTGCAGCGCCCGATTTAAACGCGACTTACTATATTTCACTGACAACCTTGTACCTGCGAGAACGCTTCAGAACACAGCGGGATCAGCAACCTGCGATCACTATACCGTTCACAGAAAAGCGTATATAACCGACACGTAGAGCAACAAAAGATACGGTGCTAAACCGTGTGAGCAAAAAGGGACAAGGCCGCGTTCCGACCGATAATGAGCAAATAGAAATTATGAAAAAATTAAAGGCAGCAAAAATTTGCACACGTGGCCGATTTAAGAGGGGTGCACGGGCCAAGCGGACCGACCTTACGCCAACAGTAATATAATTTTTTAGTTGGAAAATCATAAAACACGTAATTTTCTCGACCAACTTTTCGGATATACGGTTAAATTTTACCAATGAAAACTAAACGATTACACGGTGTATCTAGCAGCAATTTTGTAGACAGAACGAAATATGCACGATACACAAGAGTACCAAATGTGCTAACGTGTTTGTTTTTATTTTCAGATATACAACAGGATACGAAGCCTCTCAACACCGCGGGTTCTTAGAAACTTTACACTGGAACCCGAAACCGCTCGATATTTACCAAGATACAAATTTCAGTCAAATGCTGCAGAAGGGAGCTTATTTTTAGTGCAATTATCTAATTTTTCAGTAAGGTTGATGCCAGCGGGCAAGTTGAATATGAACGCCTTTTTGGTCGCACTGTATTTATCTCCTTTCTTATATAAGAACTAAATTAGTATTAGCAGCGCATATCACGGAAGTGTGAACGTGATATGCGCTTTTGATGTACTAAAACAAACTTCTTTTTGGGTCATAACCAGGAGGGGACAATAAATATATTAAGCAAACTTGGGGAAAATGTCCGTTATCCGCTCATGCGTGAGACCGCAGCCCGAAACAATTTTGCACAGCTACAGCCTAGCCCTCATACCAAAGTTATAGCACTGGTCGGCGGGTAAAGAGGAGGATTATACGGGTACGGTTTAGCCGGGTCTGGTTTAGGTGAAGTGTTCAACACGGCTCCCATCTAGTCCTCACAAACCGGACCATTAGGGCGAAAAATTGAGCTCGGATAGCTTTTATTTCGGAGATCTCGCTTCGGGCCTCAATATAAAAACTGTTGACACAACGACGTTAACATATCCTCTCTGCAGCTCCGCTTACGTGGATATGTACAGTTTCGATCACACTTAGCGTGAACAAGGCTCCGCGTGTCTCCGCACGTGCGGTGCATCATTTCGCTCAAACCAGTAGCAAATTCACACAAAATGGGAGAAGACCGGAACCACCACTTCGAGATCTTTGAACTTGTGCTCCTCTTTGCACTGATTTGTGACCTGGTGATGTGTAACGGCGCAAAGCACGTGCGTGGTGACGATGGGAGCTGCGTTCACGCTATGCCTTAACGACACTGTCCTTGTTACTCGCTTAATCACTAAACCCTTAATACGTGACTCTATTATCTGGACCATACTCATTATGATCTAGTCCTAATTAGGTTACCGCATTATTTGAATGACCACCACGACAGTGATATAAAACTCCGTTTTAATCAAGCCGTAAGGGCGTGCCTGTGTGGCCTATAGGGATGGCCTGTCTGACTTAGGATTCAATTGTCCTGGATTCGTTCTGCATCCTCGTGTTACGTAGTCTCATACACCCAATCCGCCGAAAAATCAGTGCGAGACCATGTCACGTGCCAGAAGCATATACTCTGGTTGTTTAGCTCACGCACACAACGACGAAACCGTTTTTTTTTCTTTTTTGCAGAACTGAGCTTTTGAGGAGTTAGTAGCATGGGGACAATCGACAATTCGTGATGACACGCAGCGTGATAACATATAGCGCGTTGAGCTGAGGCCCGCCAGAACCACTGTCGCTCACGTTCTGGATCAGCTGAAAATTTACTAAAAAGATTTGCAGCGCTAAAAGACGACACAGAAAAAAAAGATGCGCAGGATGGCGCTCAGGTAGCGCCGTCACAGGTAGCGCCGTCCTGTGCATCTTTTTTCTCTGTGTGGTCTTTTAGCGCTGCAAATCTTTTTAGTAACTATGAGCCAACAAGCCCAGCTTGGAGTCTAGCTGAAAATTTCCCTCGTCGCCCGTAAAGGAGCTCGCGTGACTATCATAGAGAGCTTTGATGTTAGGTACTTTTCTACCTATAGTTATTATTGCTAATAAGGTGTGTTTCTTCCGTGCGGTTTTATCGAAGAAACCACTGACATTCGCTTCACCTCAAAATGTCTCAACCAGTGAAATAGTCCCGCCAAAGCCTGGCAAAAATATCGGAACCAGATAGGCAGTTGGGGCTAGATATATTATTATATGAAGATGCGGAAAAGAAAAACCACTTCCTGAAAGTTTGTGAAACCTAAGATGTAGTTCTTAATCGCAGCAGTGTGCCCTTAAAATGCTCAATGTATTACCAGAAGAATCATCGTCACGTGCTGCTATCGGGCTAATGGGAAGTCTTTAAAAGCGGATCACTAATAATATTGCTACGAAGATGACGAAGCGGGCAGTGGCGCGGGGCGGAGCGCTCGCGCCAGGCCCGCTGGCCATTACAGCATATTTCATCGTCATGTCATCACGTCGTTCTGTTTCTATTGTGTCGCCGTGTTCCATCGCTTGTAATGCCACCTCGTAACAATATCATATTTTCCTGATGTCGTGAAGTAACTAAACGACGTTCAGGTGGGCAGATATCGAGGCACCGTAGTAGAGGCACTGAAAACGTGCCACGCTCTATCGGCGATTTCCATCGCTTTGTGACTGCGCGCTGCAGGCTGTTACATTTGGTGGTCGCGTGCTCAACCCACCGCTGACGCCAGTTGTTAGGTTTGGGTCGCGAGCGCCGGGGTAGCGTACCGCTGCGGCGCGCGGCCTCTCGGTAGCGTTGGCCTGGCGGCTCCGTGGACGGCGGACGGCATCAAAGGTGCCAGCAAAGACGAGGCGTCTTTTAACGAAACAACCTTTACTGCAACATCATGAAGAAACGGGCAGTGAAGCTGACCCGGAGAGATTACAGACACTCTCACACAGCTGGTGTCTAACGTCGTAACAACGGCGCGTCAAAGTAGTCTCTGTCCCAGCGGAGTCGGCCGCTGCTTTTTATAGTTTTTCCAGTTCACAGGGAAAGGGTAAACCCTCACAGGAAAGGGAGAGCCAAACATGTTGGTTCACGACGAATGACTCAATCGCAGGTGTTCCGACCTCATCTCCTCCACTTCCTGCAGACAGGAGAGGGCGACGCACTTTCCCTCGATCTCCAGGCTTGGCCAGCTTGTGCACACACACGCACGCACAGGAACACGCTGAGACTTGTCGGCGGGAGGAAGCGTTGCGCGGCCGATGAACGGCGTCGAAATGGCCGATCCGCTCGCGGTTCTGCCTGTTGCTATGCGGTGGCCGCGTCAGCTGTCCCACTTCTCGGTGGAGAAACGTAACAGACTGCCCCGCCGGGGAAGGGAGATCCCGAAGGGCAGGGGACTGCATCCGCTGTCCGGAGGGATCGGGATGTTGCTGCTAGCCAGGGTCGTCCGACTCTGTTTCTCTTGAGCCAGTCAGCCTGAAGAAGTCCTTGGCAAGTCCGGGTTTCCAAGGCACTCTGCAACTTGTCTTCAGGAGAGATTTCTGACAACCTACAGCATCACAACCACGCTAAAAACTCAACCGGTCAGCCAGCAAGCACGGCACAAACTTCACTAAGTTTTGCCAGACTATTTCCCTCTTATGCCCCCATCTACATTAAAGGGCAGCTCAGCAGCACTTGGAACGCGTCCACAAATTTGAAAATCGCGCTTTCAAAAACGTCATTCTCAAACAAAAATAATACAATGCAATCTGTTTAAAATCCTAGGCCAGGAAGAAAAACACCAACTAGTGAATAAAGGCTTCTTCTCAAGTTATGGGCTTCGACTTAAGCCATCGGCATTACCGTTGAGATCACCCTTTTCACTAAAGCTTCGGCTGTCCGTTTCACGGAACAACCGTACCTTCCTGTTTCTGTGCAAAGAAACGCATGAGCATAAGTCACTAGCTTTGCTAAACAACCTATCCCTCTCCTTACGCTTGGCGCACCAGTCACGCATTTTCTGGGCACGGGCGCATTTCTGCCTTTGGGATAGTCGCTTTCTCTTTCGCGATAGCTTCAACTTGTTCCATTCTTTCTCGCGCCTGCCTTTCCGCTTTTTTCTGCGGCAGTACTGGAACACATGCTTTCTGCTTTCTTTTTGCAGTCTTTGGAGTTTGCTCTCCTTACGATGGTAGCATTCTTCCTCGCGCCTGCCTTTCCGCGTTTTTCGTCGGCAGCACTGGAATACTAGCCTTCTGCTTTCTTTCTGCAATCGTTTGAGTTTGCTCTCCTTACGATGGCAGCATTCTTTCTCGCGCCTGCCTTTCCGCGTTTTTCGGTGGCAGGACTTGAATACTCTAGTCCTACTTTCTTTCGGCGCGAGCTCTGGCAAGCTAGCGGTAACCGTTCTAGCGGTAACCGGAGCTAGTAGGGTACCGGTGTCGTCAAAGTGGTCAAAGTGCGGCGCCGCGTCTGATTCGCGGCCAGCAGCGCATGACTCACTTTCTGTCAAGTTCGAACAACAACCGCTAATGCCAGTCCCCAAGCTAGGCATTTCCTCTGGCGGCGCCGCGGCTGCATCGCTTGACTCACTTTCATTCAAATCCGAACAACAGCTCATGCCAGCCCTCAAGCTAGGCATTTCCTCTGGCGGCTCGCCACTCACGTTACACGGGTCCTCCGATGAGCCGCATCGCTCAGCGTTAACCGGCGCACGATCAAGCTCCTTCGACAGCTGGGGCGCTTCGGATTGCGTGAGGGTCATGTATGCCACGTCCGCGTTCGCACTGGGGTTGCTTTCGCGAATACAACCTAGCGTGGTATCAGGGCACGAACGATTCTGACTCTGCTCTGGTCGCTCGCTGTCGCCTTCGCAAGTCTCGCTCTCTACAGCGGACGCACACTCCTCGTCGGTCTGCCCTGGCTGATCACAACTCGCGGGCTGCGCAGTTTCCCTGATCGGCACTTCGTTTTTCTGCGTGCCCTGCTCTACGATGAAGCTGATTTCGGAAACCGAAATTCTGTCATTTCCTAGCTGGTTTCCTTCTCCGCCACGCTCTACACAAGCTTCTGCACTGAGAGGCGGTTCAGCTATTACCAGTTCCCCACTCTCATGTGATGGAACTGTATCTCCTACAGCTACTTGGGTCGGCATGCAGTTCACCTCGCTTAACGGCGTCACTTCGGACTTCTCGCCGATTAAGCCTGTGCTAACCGTCTCAGCTAGTGGCTCGACCAAGGTAACACGATGCTCTTCTGTTACAGCCTCGGTCGGCTCGCTACTGCGGTCACATTGCTCGGCCGCTTCCCCAAGCTGTTTCTCACAGTCCGATGCAAGTTCGATTTGCTCCGGAACTTCCGCACTGTCTAGCCATTCGCTTACAGCGGCTTTCAACTGATAGGCCAAATCAAAGTATGCCTCGTTACAATGTTTCTCGCTCTCATATCTCTTCCGAAGATCCTGAGGCGTTATCTGATATCGTATCAGCAATGACTCTTTTAGTTCATCGTAATTTTTCAAGCGGTCGCCAACCAATCGCTTGATTTCTTCCGACGCTTCAGCGGAGAGAAGAGCTACCAACACCTGCGCCCAACTATCTCGCTCGAAACGTTTACTTCTGCAGACATTCTCGAAGTCTGCCAAATACTCGGCCACATCCTCGGCAATGAGGAACGGTGGCGGACCATCTCGCGGTATTGAACCGTTACACTGAATGGCATTGCAAGCTTTAATCCTTTCCACGCTCATTCTATGTGCTGATATCTCCAGCTGCATCAGTTTCCTTACGCGGGCGTCCTCTTTCTCGAAACGTTCCCTACGTTCGCGCATCTCTTTCTCGTGACGTTCTCTACGTTCACGCATCTCTTTCTCGTGACGTTCTCTACGTTCACGAATCTCTTTCTCGTGACGTTCACGTCCCTCTTTCTCGTGACGTTCTCTACGTTCACGTTCCTCTTGACGTTCGTCAATGATCTCAAGGCATTCCAAAAGCTCGTCATCTTCAGCTTCCAACTCAAGAATAGCCTTTAACACTTCTAGTTTTCTGAGTTTGTCTGACAAATTCAGACCCAACTCCTCCGCAAGCTCCAGCAATTTCGGTTTGCGCAACGACTTCAAATCCAAATTCATGGCTGTTCCGAGTGCTGCCTTCTCTACTGCCCACTATTGCCTTGCTGCAATTAACCCAGCAACAACGACAACACAATTACCAGCTCTGTTCTCTACTTAACAAAAGCCTGGCAAAACTCAGTAGAAGAAAGTCCCGCACTCACCAAACCTCGCAGCCAAGAATCCAACGCAGTCGTTCCGCTGCAGGCAACCAGTCATCACACAGGGCTCGTTGCACTGCTCCCGCCTTTTCCGCTGAGCTGCTTTGATTCACGAGTCACGCCTCGGACATCTCCGCTCTTCCCACCAGATGTTGCACTTCGGTCAGGCCTGGCTCGTTTCACCGACCACGGTCACTGCTTGGTCGTCCTCGTCTCTCCGCTTTCCGCTGTTCACCAGTTGTTGGACGACGGTATCGCCTGGCTCGTCCCTCCAACCACGGTTACGGTTTGGTCGTCGTCATCCCACCGCTGCCACCAGTTGTTACATTTGGTGGTCGCGTGCTCAACCCACCGCTGACGCCAGTTGTTAGGTTTGGGTCGCGAGCGCCGGGGTAGCGTACCGCTGCGGCGCGCGGCCTCTCGGTAGCGTTGGCCTGGCGGCTCCGTGGACGGCGGACGGCATCAAAGGTGCCAGCAAAGACGAGGCGTCTTTTAACGAAACAACCTTTACTGCAACATCATGAAGAAACGGGCAGTGAAGCTGACCCGGAGAGATTACAGACACTCTCACACAGCTGGTGTCTAACGTCGTAACAACGGCGCGTCAAAGTAGTCTCTGTCCCAGCGGAGTCGGCCGCTGCTTTTTATAGTTTTTCCAGTTCACAGGGAAAGGGTAAACCCTCACAGGAAAGGGAGAGCCAAACATGTTGGTTCACGACGAATGACTCAATCGCAGGTGTTCCGACCTCATCTCCTCCACTTCCTGCAGACAGGAGAGGGCGACGCACTTTCCCTCGATCTCCAGGCTTGGCCAGCTTGTGCACACACACGCACGCACAGGAACACGCTGAGACTTGTCGGCGGGAGGAAGCGTTGCGCGGCCGATGAACGGCGTCGAAATGGCCGATCCGCTCGCGGTTCTGCCTGTTGCTATGCGGTGGCCGCGTCAGCTGTCCCACTTCTCGGTGGAGAAACGTAACAAGGCACAATGAACGATAGCGTCTTCATCGGGCTATGTATCGCCCGAAGCACATCGCCCATAGAGTAGCTTACTCTGTGCGTCGCCTCGCGTGGCTACCGCTTAACGGTGTCGAGTTAGCACAGGCCTGAATGTTTTAAACCTAAAAGTAAATTGCAGCGTTACGATGGTACCTTTATGGCACAACAACCAACGTACCAAAAATCATCAGCACGCTATAGAAATTTTACGAACCTAAAGCACCTAAGAAAAGGAAAGTGCGATGTTCTGAACCAAACCAATAGTTTTGGTCTCAATCCTGGAAAATCAAAAGCACACTCTTGTGCGATACCACGGCATAATAATTGCAAAAATATGACCCAATGTCAGGAAATGCGCTTGCAGAAGCGACTAGTCCCGGTTTAGTGCATAACCCTCTGCATAAAGCATTACGCATTGGTTCACTCTGTAAACTTTTATACCGCGCACCGGGAAGGGAGGGGGGGGGGGGGCAGTAAAGTTTTTTACGCTAACCGTGGATTACACAAGTAATCAAAGACGCAAGCTGTAAACATCTTTTTTTTTTTTTCGTTTAGTTTCGAGCTGTACGAACGCCCAGCGAGCAGCAAATACTTTTCGCCGTTAACTCAGCGCCGGGGCCTAAAATCCGAGCTTCGGGGAAAAGCTGCATCTAACCTGAAGGGGGTAAGCGGGCGAGCAAACGTCGAAACGCAACGCCGGGTACAGGAAAGAACCATAAAGCGTTAAAATGGGTGCGCGGTCACAAAATCATAGCAAAGGCTGTCAGGATGAAAGATCGCCCATCCATAACGGAGGGCCCCACGTTCGCTTCCCTTCTGACGAATCAAGAGTGCTTGGAAAATGTAAAAATAATTGAGCCGAAAACAGGAAGACGGCGAGGAAGAAAAAACAGACGCGCTGCTGGGTCCGGGCTGGTAGGGGAAAAACGGGCACCTGTGCAAGCGCGGACGAGACGGGCAAGAAAACAGAGCAGCAAAAAAAAAAAAAAAAAAAAAAGAAGACAATAATACGTGCATTAACGGTGCGCCTCCGAAAGGTTGGGCAAAATATACGCTGTCGGGATGAAGATAAAATAGACCAGAGATGGAGGGAATAAAAAGAAACACGAAGAAAGGAAGAAAGAGGATGAAGGAAGGGAGATAAGGAAGAGGAAAAAAAAAAAACGAAAACGTGTGAGCGAGGCGCGGCGGCCGCTTCTAAAAATAGCCGCCGCGAGCATCGATTGGAGCCGGCGGCGGCGGCACCAACGCATGCTCACACGCACACACGCACACCGGTTGGAGCGCTCGCCGCTCGCAGCGAGCGTGGTTTGAAGCAGCCCCTCGCGCACGCGCGCACGCCGGTGAACCTTCTGACGAGAGCACTCCCAATAAAGCAACGGTGCCCACGCGAGCTGGTCCCTGTCTGCTGTTGCGGCTTGGGCGACCCTTCTCACCCACGCTGCGTTGGCGGAAAAATGACACACGCGCTTGCGACCGGATTGAGAGGCGTACACGTACGATGAACTCGAACCCTTGGACGGTACGCAACATTATCCCCGAGATAAGCGAGCGGGTGTAACCAGGAGACGGGAATAGGGAATTGAGAGTGCTCTGCGTATAAGTAGGTCAGGCGACTGAGTACCTGGGGATAAAAATAGGGATAGCGGTCTTGATAGAATATTTAGGGGAATCCCCTAAGGTGAAGTAGAATTGTAATGAGTGATTACTTCTGTATTAGAGATTTCGGCTGAGTGCAAGCTGATAAAGAAGTGTCGGAACTTCACCACAGGGATAACGCAGCAGACAGCCTGGTGTCTGGTATGAAGATGTTAAGTAATGTTTGGGAACTGAAGGTGGTAAGTGGAGTAGGAAACTGCTGAGCACTGCATAGACGACTTCGCAAGATGATAAGGTCATATAGAGTATTAACTCAAAATTGAAAACCCGCGACGGGAGGCCCCAAAACCGCTAAAGAAACTTTTAAATTCAATATTGGTCGCTGGCACACAGTCGTTTGTGGACAGTGCGCAAACACTTGCGTGCGAGCGTCGCGAATTCGTTCACTTTTTGTATTTTCTAAATATTGTACAAAACTCTACCTGTCCTTTCTGGCTATCGCTCCCCTCTCTACTGTACTTCTCACTGACCTCTCCCTGTTCCTTTTTTTCCATGCCAGCCGCAGCTCGGGTGCTTCACATATTACATAGCAGTTTCCGTGGCCGGCAATACTCTTTTCCTTCCTTTTTGATTATTATTTCAATAAACTACTACCATCACTAGGCTAATTTTAGGTTATTTATTTTGTTATTTCGTATGTGAGCAATGTAGAAAATAATATACATATATAAGAATGCCCACTTTCCTTTTGACTAGAAACTTCAGAGGCTTTCTGTGCGTTTAAATTAAATTTGGAAAAAAACATCTTTTCTGACTACGAACTGACAGCAGATGCTTTCACGGGAAAAAATGACTTGTATGTTTCAATTTCCTTTATTTTATTTTTTTTTTTTGTTTTGTTTTTTGCTGGGAACCCTGGGGGCGATTTCTCCCTCTTAGCATCGGGTCAATGCGGGACTCCAGCCTTGCTGACAACGCACACCTAGTATCATTCTTTTTGATTACATTTGCGATCAGTTTGTAGTTAGAGTAGTATTTACTCTGCCTTCGAATCCGGCTCGAATAATTAAGATGAAATGCGTCATATCTGTTCCCTGTTTACATTCAATAATGTTTATTTGACTGAAAACGCATCCAACCTTTGATTTTAATCAGTGCGGTATCGGCACGAGGAAAGGAAACTCGGCCCACTTGAAGGGATTTTTATCGAAGTCATCCATGCTTCTTCACTTCGTCACAGAAAGAAGCTTTGCACTCAGGGTTGTTCCGCATGACGAGAATGAGGTTCCTCCTTCGCAACTGAATGACAACAGTCATTTCTTGTGGCACGACTCTAACTAAAAAAAGAGCATGCAATTGCATTCAGAACATTCAATACCCAGTCTCGAAACATTGTTGTGCCCGGCCAAAGCCGCCCAGAAATTCAGCCTTACGCCAAACTTCTTCGGCGAACGCCTCCTTCACAAAATCCGGATACTTCTCTGCAAAGCATGAATGCACTGGAGGCTAGCCGTGCCAAAGTGAGAGAAGCGACGTGTTTCAACATGAGCTGAGCATCCAGACAGCAGGGCGCCGTGGCCCTGACGGTGAACCCCTTCTCGCCCTGCGGCATATTTGAAGCGAGAGTGCAGCAAGCTCTCCCATTGGCCCTGCGAAAGGGCTGCCGTCGGATTAGACCATTTTGAGCGTCAACGGTTCTCGGCGACGCAGTCTCAAGTGCTTCCGTTCGAGACTCCGAGTGTGAGTTCGTCAATAGCGTCCATCGGGAGCAGTTCGCCCCCTGACAGTGCGGACGCGGCGGAATCTCCCCGGCAGTCGCTGCGCGAGAACAGTCGCGTATGGCTATGTTAGCTTTCGGCCCCAGAGCCGAACTCGTTGTTTAAATGCCTGTAAATAGTATATAAAGCATTTTCTTCATCTCACCAGCGCCGACTCGGATTCATCGCTACCGCCCAGGGAGCTGACAGCCCTCGTTCACGATACGGGTGACGAGCGCTGCGTTACCAACTCCTTGGCACAACCCTGTTGACGCTGGGCTACTGTGTGATAACCTCACCGCCCCAACAACGTATGGTCGCGCAGTTATTTTTTCCTAAACTCCTGCAGATACTTGACAGGTCCACTGGATCGCATGCTAGGCAACAGAAGACGCCACGATTGTGTTAACTAACGCAGCTCAATTCAATTAAAGGCGTATTGATAGTGCTGCTTTATACGCCACCACATCACTTCATTGACTTTATGCGCTCAAAGAGGATCTTTTTTTTTTTTTGCAGTATGAAAATAATTTAAAATAACTATAGCTGTTCTGAAAGAAATATGGAAACCACGAGAAAAAAAGCCAGCAGAACCTAAACGACGCTAAAGATCCCGCCTCCCCCAATACAATATTTTTGCCCACAAAACAAAGCGAAAACCAGCTAAATTTAGCGGGAAAACCGCTAACTTGGCAACAAAGCCTATGAGTCATACGCTGACAGACGACCTAATTAAGCTTGGGGTGGCTGTGTAGCGCAAGCAATGAAATATATCATAATGGCCGCAGTAAGATGTATACCAACGTGCAGAGCGAAAATTAATAACTGAGTTTCTGTGCCAGCATACGAGATTAGTGAAACGATGAATTAGAAATCAAACAAGGCATTACACTGGGCTAGTGGGTCTTCAGTCACTTTGAAGTACGGTTGCGGTAAAAAACAAATACAAAAGGAACAGCCCAAGGCACGAGCGCAAACTAGCCACCACGCTTTATTTTCATCTTCATCAACATCAACGAGAATGAGATAAAAACCAAGAAAACAAAAGCGGTACAGTAAAGCGGAAAACGCAGATTAAAAAACCATACGACCAGTCTTAACGTCCCCCTTCCTTTTTGTTCCGATAAAACACTTTTCCTTTCGCAGCAAGCGAAACTGAAGGGTCGCTCACGTGACCACATCCATTTTCGATCAAAGCCATCGAAAAAAGCCTCCCATATATCACGTGTGACGTGGTTTCTTGATATCAGCAGGACAGATGTTCTCTTAAATAGGGGTTTACATTTATGACTTTAGCAGTGCGCTGCCAGGTTGCCAGTTGTGACTTGCCAGATGTTGTTTCTATGCTGTCGCAACATCTCATTTACGCACTTGCCCCTCCGACCCACATATTGCGCACCGAAAATGAAGTGGGAAGGAAGGGAGCAGAAGACCGATATTGTGTCCTATGTTTGGGCCCTGTCACACAGGCTTAAAAAAGTGGCAGAAAGGCGCGAAGTGTTGGTTTTACTTTATTCGCCAAAAAAGCTGAAAAACACCACAACAGCGCACAGTATAAATGCAAACCCATATTTAAGAGAACATCTACTCTGCTGATATCAAAAAACCACGTCATACGTCAGATATAGGAGGTCTTTTCACTGCCTTTGATCGAAAATGAAGGTGGTTTCGTCACGCATCGTTCAGTTGGTTGACTGCGAAATGAAGAGTTTCTATCGGAACAGAAAGGGAGGGTGGCGTAACGACTGGTCATGCGCTTTTTAATGGGTGTTTTTCTCTTTGTGGTTTCGTTTTTGTTTCCTTGGTTTTTATCTCGTCTACGTTGATGTTGGTGAAGATGAAAATGAAGTGTAGTTGCTCGCTTGTGCTTGTGTCTTGTGCTGTTCCTTTATATATTGTTAGCGTGTCTCTACCTCCAGAAATAAAAGCGACACCAACCACTGTTGACTTTGTTTCACCGCCGTTCCTCTCGTAATGAGATAGCACTAAGAGTGAAAAAGAGAAACCAAATCATAACCACCAATTTCGGGCAAACTTTGGGAGCGAGTTTTTGAACGTAATTTTCGCTCATATATTTATAACTGTACCAAAGGAATTGACATATCCGCAGAATCTTATTCGGCAAGCTTGTTCTTTTTTTGTTTTTTAGTTATTTTCAAAAACGCATCATTGATAAGCTCCTATGTTAGACCTAATTACTCGTGAGCGTAACACTAATATCAGAAGCAAATATTTGTCAGGCATCGCAAACTGAGGCCGCTTCTATCGTTAGAGTATCTTGCAATGTTCTTTGCTCATCATTATTTTTCAAAAACGCAGCCCATTGCTTTGTCATGGCAGTTTTCACTGCTCCGTGCAAGAGCAGCAAAAACTTGCAAGTTTTCTCCAAGCATCGAAAGCTTACACCCCGCTTATTGCAATATTCCTCAGTTGCCTCACAGTTAAGAGGTGTCCCAGAAAGATAGAAATACGTTCAGATACTCATCTTCGTAAACTCCAATCCTGACGTAATACTTCTGGCTAATATCTGCCCCTTTTAAAAGCTCCTTGAAAGACGCAAGGAGGACACGCTGTCGCATGTTTCGATCAATCTGCGAGGGGCCCGAGAGAGTCGCGGACCGGCTTCCTGGAAAAGTTCCAAAGGCGCCGGACGGAGAGTAGTTCGCGTACCCCGGCGTTTCGAAGGAGCACTGAAGCAGAAATTTGAAACTGAAAATATTCGCATCGATTATGCTGTCGTGATGCAACGAACTTTCACTTTAATCGCTGCCAAAGAATTGAAAGTAAGGAAAATAAAAGAAGAGGAAGATGCTTACTGCTTTTTGCTTTTGCTTCCTGACCCCGGGGTCGATAAATTTACGACTACCGCCTTGCTGCACACGTTTTCAGATAACCTACTTACTACTGCTTTATTTTTGTATTTCTTGTCGGAATACGCACTTTATGATTTGTCAAGATTGTTTTCTTTTTCAAACGCGCGCTCAGTACATGCAACCGTCTTCGTAGATGCCCACCCAGAGAGATTTTTTTTTTTTTCCTAGATGCATGCTTTTGCAGGGTCGCTAAATGACGTTAATTTATCACGCAGTCAAGAACTTTTGGATTTAGGTTATGCAAATCTATGCTTTCAGCAAGGAGGAACATAAATTAAATTGTAGTAATTTACGTTCTTGAGATCACATTTCAGATTTGCTTGTCGCTTAAGAATGTTGCATAATTGCACGTCTTCACCCCTTCTGACTAAGAGTAATCTGAGGCTATAAGGAATGCTGTCGTTATAGTTTGTTATGCAGAATTCGCGCTCTTAAAGCGTTAAACGTATTTATACTTTTTTTTTTTTTTTTTTTGCAGTAACGGTAGAAGCGAAAGCCTTTTAAAATGCGGCAAAATCTAGTCGAAGATGTTCTTCATTCGATGCACTGATTATGTGTCTATAAAGGGTGATTTATAATTCTGCTTAAAACTTACAAGCGAGAAAAAGAAAAATAGAGAACACGTCACTACTTCCTGAATTTCTGTGCACCAGTCAATTCTGATCCACCAATCTGTCCCAGAGCATTTCCTTTACAAACGCTATTCCCGTTAGAAATCTCTACTCTTGTTTACTTGACAGAAGATTGGCGCAACATATTTGGAAAACACATTGCTTGCGACGACGATATCGAATGTCTCTTTTGTTTTTCCCTCGGTATTCCTGTTCGAAAGCGGAATCGACCATTTCACTTTTCTCTCGTTAAAGCAACAGCAGCATCGCCGTAGGTCGGAAGCAATTTGGCAGCTTCATCAACTTCCTGTCGAAACGCGAGACACGTTTACGTCCGCATTGCTGCCTGCGCGACGCGCTCCAGAAGCGCTTTCGAAAGTATTCGCGCGCCGCGGTTTCTATCCATGCCGTTCCGCCAATTCTCGCTCGCTGTCACAGCAGGCGCGCCAACTTCATCCTCTCCCTCCTAACTTTCGCATCTTTTGTTTGCGCGCATTCTGTCGCAGCAGTCGATGCGAGAATGGGCTGCCGCAACCCGTTCGCTCAGAACGCTAGGATTTGCGAAGCGCATAAAACCACATAAACGACCGGCTTCTTGCCAACGCCGGCGGCCCGCCCGTAATCGACGGACGAGAGTGCACGTCGTCGAAGGCGGGACAAACAATCTCCGCATATACTGCGTATTTCGCGACAACTTCTGCGGCTTTTCTTTCTTTCTGGGCACGCCGCCATCCCGTTTTCCATGCTTCCTTTCATCCTCTCCCTCTCTTCCCTTTGCGGGAAACCCAAGTCGTTAAGGGCTCTTCGGCTCGCCACGGCTTCCCCCGCCGTGGCTACCTCTGACACAGTCCGTCTGTGTGCTCAGCGGTTGGGTCCCATTTGGACGACGTGTAATCTTCCAGGCTGTCGTCTGCTCGGGGCCGCCTTTTGTCACACGAGACGGCCGGACAGGCATGGAATCTCGAGGAAAGGGACGGAAACAAGACGATTACCGCCCTTTTGTTTACCAATCTCCACGACGGCCGTCCTTAGCACGCGAAGAAAAAGCCCTGTCGGTGGCGGCCTACACATGACGAGCAGAAGCTAGCGTCGGCCACTGCAATCACCGCACGCGTGCAATGTTTGTCTGCAGAAGAAAAAGAATGGCACGTCTTTAATTGCAAGACTGGAAATCTGGGCAAGTCAGTACTCATCCATGACGTAAAAGAGACCGCCAAACCAAGCGCTTGTTGTGCGTGTTTCTATTCCCTGCCCGTTGTCTTGGTTTCGCGCTCTCTTTTACGTCATAGGTCTTTAAATCCACTTTGTGCGCTTGTTTGAACAGTAAATTGCAGAAGGTAGATTGGAGTTAAGGACCATTCGTGCAGGTAGACTCTGAATGAGGGTGTGAAAGTGACATCGCGGTGTGCAATCGAAGCACGCCTGTCAAGGTACTCTGTTGAAGCTGGTTTTGTGGAGACTGTAGCTTGTCATTGCGTTGTTTTGATAGAGCAGCCGCCAGGACACAGCGTTTGGGACACTTCTTTTTTTTTCGCGGGGTCGGGGTGTGGGGCACAATCATTTTATAGGTCGCCGATTCACGCATCAAATGAGAAGGTTGATTCACTTTTGTCCATTGGAATATTGCCGCGATATTTGGAAACGTGTGCCATTTCGAGGAAATGTGTTTTGGTAGTTTCCATGCAGGTCGCAGAGGCGTAGCATGCCCCAGTCAGCCGACGAAGAAGCTTTCCTCCTTACCCGTAACCAGGTTCGAGACGCTGTCTGTTTATAAATTATTATTTTACAATTGTCATGAAGGAAATCATCACATGCATACATCGAGGCACAAGCTTGTGCCCGCTGCCGAGGTCACGCGTTGTTTTGTTTGAACACATCGTGTCGGCCACATCAAAATGAACGCTATTTGTCAGGCACAGTCGACTATTGCTCAGAACGCGGGTAGAAGTTCGCGGCAGGACAATGGCATAACTGCAGCGCCATAAGCGCAGCGAACACTT
>NC_139349.1:129669199-129684199 GCF_055883805.1 Amblyomma maculatum
ATAATTCAGATGTATTCAACCGGTGCAGGCTACACAACGTAAGGTTGCCGTACATGGAGTCCTGTTTCTATTACGTACCTGTTAAACCACCACGAGGCATATGCGTAGACATACATTTAGGGGCCCTGACGTAATAGGTCGCTGACTGCAGTAGTGCTCCATCCTGAGAATTTTTCCCTTTTGCCGGGGATTCAAGGAGTGAAATTTGGCTTAAAGAGGATTTTCCGAACATTTCCAGATTATTAAGAACAGCTATTGGCTCACATTTCCAAATATGTGCTGTAAAGCTCCTGGAGGGAAAAAAGGACTGAAATTAGTCATTCTGGATCAAAAGAGAACTTTTTTTTTTTTCCAATTTAAGAGTCAAATTTAAAAGCTTTGCGTGCACCCTACAATGCACAATTTATTTATGAAGATTGCTCCCGGCTACCGCTCGCACCTGATTAGGGCGACACCACCCCACGAGCTCCCTCCCCGATGACGTCATTAGTGCATGCTGATTGCGGCCAGTTATTAGACACTCCCAAGTGACGCCAGCGGGTCGCGGCGTGTTCGGGCGCCTTCGCTACTTTCCGTTTTTCTTTTTTTTTTTTTTTTGAGCGCCTTTGTTTACTGAGTTTAGGTGGTAGAGGAGGAGTATCATTTTCGGTCGCCGAATGTTCAGTGCTAATGAACCTATATAGAATAAATTTTCTGGCGTTGCGGAGAGGACTGATGAAATACATATTGCTCGTGCGCGTTTTCATCTTTACTTAGTTTTTCATTGGTCTGTGAAGGTGAAATGAGTAGTAGAAATAGCGTGCCCCACTGGCCTCTATTTTTATTGACTAACAATGATTGCTATACGATACGAGGGACTCGGGACCTTGGGCTAGTTCAAACCTTTTCGCAACACGCGGTGGTGAGCAGGAAGCTAACGAATGCGTTTTTTTTTTTTTTTTGTTAACAAAATAAAGGCGGTCGCGAAGGTTTCAGCTGCGGATATATGATCGCTTTTAACTGCAAGTTGACCGGAGAACGTTGGTACATATAGTGTTACGTGCGTGTTAATTGGAATGGTGTCGCCTACCGATTCGCAGTAAAATCTTGCTGTTAATAATCGTATTGCACTCGGACAGAGTAGTTAAGACTATCAAGGGGGCAAGGGGGGCGTTTTTATTTTATTTAAATAAATAATATAAAGCTATAAGCGTCCAAAGGGATCATCTGTGGCCATATTGATCTTCGTGGTACAGTTATGGGGGAAAAGCTTCCATAATATGCCAATAAAAATGCTCGTATCAGAATTTCTGGATATACCGTTTTGTTTGAGCCCTGCAACATTTGACCTTTCGGCTATGGTGTGACGTGTACATGCGTGCGGATGGATTGGCTTCCGGTCCATCCGCACGGTCCGGTCCGGTCCGGTCCGGTCCGGTCCGGTCTGGTCTCTGCTGCATAGGAAGCCGCTGTAATTTTGAACTCGAAATGATTCCAAAATTTCGTCGTTTCCATCAAACCCCGTTGTTTAAACTTTGAATTATCTTCAAAGGCGAATCATTCTAACACCGCTGCCTTTGACGCGGGCCGGAGGCCACCCAGCACCAATATATAGTCTTGGAAAGCAGAGAAGCATATTTCGATAACTACAGGATCATCTAGATTATTTAAAAGCCGCTTTTCCCAGTGAACGATACTAGCCGGTAGGCTTGTCGAAGCAACCTAGCAACTATCCCGTATTCTTGATAACGATAATCGAAACACTAAGTGGGCCTTTCCTTTACGGAATCGTGCCGTGCATTAAGAAGGTGCCGGCCCCCAGGCTCTATTCGGTTTCCCAAAGGAGCCTTTATAATCACGTCATACCTCTCAAAGAGCACCTATACGTCGTTTGAATACTGCTCGAGCAGCGCCGCATATATAGGAACGAGGAGCTTTCGGGCCGTCGAAACGACGTGGCTCTACTCTGAATTGCCGGCCGTCGACACCGTCTAACCTCGCCTTCGTTGCCTCCTCCCTTCTCCCTCATTCGCCGCCAGCACGTCTCGACGTGCAGCTAATGGACGCTTTGAAACACGGCTCTCTGACACGGCTCCTTCGATGTGACCGAGACTCTTGGAGCGGGGGCGAGCGGTGGTATGCGAGGCCTGAGCACCAAATTGCGCGCACTGCTCGCTATAATGGCAGTGCTCTCGGACGACATGTCAAAGTTCAACATTCGTTTGAAGCACGCCGGACCATGCTCTCTTTCGCGGTACTTCTTAGGTCGGCAAGGGAGGGCAGAAGGCATGAGCCAGGCGCTAAGGAATGTAACACCAAGCTAAAGTTTTTCTTCTAAGAGTGAATACGTTAGTGTGAAAAAAAAAAAAAATAAGAGAGGAAGGAACTGTTGGAGGGAGGCAAAAAAAAAAAAGAGAGAGAGAATTCGTCTCCAGCGAGCCGTGTGTCGAGCGAGAGCGGAAAGCAGGCGCCGTGCGAGGGATGACGGGGATCCTTTTGCTAGCGTTGCCATCTCAACCGAAAGGGCGCTGGCCGGCCGCTTATGCGAGAGCCATTCCCAGCGCGTTCGCCTTCATTTTTACTAATGAGGATGAAACACGCGAGGCCTCGCACAGCATCTCCCCCAGCCCGTTCCAGTCACCCTCTCGCTGCCTCTCCGTGAAAATTCCGTCGGGTTTCGAGTGGAGCCGCTATTTTTACAGCTATTTCGAGAGAGTAAGGGCATCGAGCGGGAAGAAATGGGGGCAAATTGGCGAGGCGTTGTGCGGCGAGGAGGGAACGCATTTCGTTAGACGCTGCCGCGACGTGAGTTATGCGCGCCAAAAGAAGGGCCCGAATGCCCCAGCACCAAGGAGGCGTGAGGAAAGATAAGCCGCGTATAGGCCAACGTCGCTGATTTGCATAATTCCCGTTTTGAGCGCTATCAAGAGCTGTCGAGGCAGAAGACGAAAATCTTTACGGTTAATGCTCAACTGTTTAAAGAGATGGACAGAGAACTTTATTGGCTAGCGAAAAGGAAACGAAAAAGCCAGCAAGAGGCAATCCACTCGGGAGAAGGATTATTCGGAACCAAGAAAGACACAGAGCACCAAGTAAGAGGAAGATAGAAAAAAAAATGAAGGCAGAGGATAAATAAGAGGGACAAGCTACGCGTGCCCGATGTGCATGGTAGTTGCGTCAGCGGATCAAGACAGACGAGGTTGATGACAACTTCTAGCTATAGAAACACGAAAAATTCGCTTATTTAACCCCCATTAATAATAAAAAGTCGATAGTTCGAACACCTTGCCCTGCACCTTCGCACGTACCTTCTATTAGGCCGCATTTCATTTAAATGGGACTGGGGACGGAGCTTCCATGAGCATACGAGGTCGTAAATGGGGTGGCATTGGTGGGGGTGGTGGTAATGATTCAGAAGGGCCGACACGATGGCACAAGCATCGCTATAGTTGTGCAGGGGTAGTGAACAAAATGTAAAGATAGCCTCACCCATCGCTATCTTTATGAGTCTAGAAATTACAATGGAATGCTTTTTTGAGCTCTTTTTTTTTTTTTGGGGGGGGGGGGGGCACTTTCTCCTTTATTTTCGTTACGAACGGACTGCTGACTGAGTTGCCAGCTCTCTTGTTTCTAAGCAGCTTTTTATCATTTTAACATACATCACAAACGAACACGGTGGATGCAATATTAAAGCGATCGCTTTAATGCTCCCGCTCTGCTGAAAACCCGGCGTTTTTCCCGTCGGCGTAGGACCTTCTTCGCAATAAACTCCTGATTGGCCAAAAAGGTCATGGCACCGCTGCCACTTCACGTTCGCGCGGGAATTTCAAACACGCCATAGCAATCATGTGATTAAACAAACTAATATGAAGCAGACAAGGACACTGCTCGTGCTTGTCTGTTTGTTCCTTCGATGTCGCTGTTTCTCGGCCGCAGTTTTTATTAAGCAACTATTGTGCTCGCATGTGCGTTCTTTCGGTGACATTGTTTTATTGCGATAGCTATACTGCACCAGGTTTCAGCCCGTCGCGTGGTCCCGGCGGAGGCCGCGTTTGACCTTTAACAACCGCAAGAAGAAGACTAAGACGAAGAAGAAGACAAATTCAGACGAAAAAGACGAAGAAGAAGACGAAGAACGCTCGGTCACCCGCAGCTAATGCTTTCGCGCCATATTTGGTTCAGCAGCATTGAACCCTTCTCATTTATATGTGGTCTGGTAGCTTACGCCTTCGCGTCATACTCTTAAAGGATGAACTTAATAGCGCATTCGGTTGGGGGGATGAGAGCAGATGCGCCGAGCATTGCAGCGCAGTACAGGAGCACGCCGAGCGAGGGTGCAACTGTCCACTCACGGGTCACGGGAACGCTCTCCGCGTGTCGAGAGCAACGCGGCAACGCGCCATGACCACGTGACCGCACTACTCAGCTTTCTCCGCCTGCCCGCAGAGGCGGCAGTTAAAACCCGAGGAGAGGCCAACGCTCTGTGAGGAACCGCTAGTTTTGTACGTCTTTGTTCACACAGCGCGGCGATTTGCCTCATCTGGCCCTTTCTCAAACACTCTCTCAAACATGCATACAGCGCCTGAGCAATGCTTTCTGCTCCTGACGCAACAGCTCGCCGAGCGCCGACGTATAATGCTCTATACGACGCTTTGCAGCCGCCATTTTGAGCGTCGCCGACTCAAGAGAAGAAAAAAAAGGTGGCGCGGATATGACGCTTTATGCCATGTGACTTCCTATACACTCGATTTAACCGAGAGAGCAGCCAGGAGTGCACTCGGGTGCTCTCATCGGAGGAAAAGCCTTCCTCCTCTACCATTGGAATCCAGTGATTCTACTCCTGCTCTCTCACAGGAGGGCACCCGCTTGTCCGAGAACACTTCGAATTCGCCATAAGTGTCCCCAATAATGTAGCACCTTATATTGATAGGGCGTGATAGGGGAATAATGTAGCAGGCAAACGAAGCTTCCGCCGTTGCTATCGCAATTCAACTAGGGTTAACCAGAGTTCAACCACAACAATTTTTTTTTCTGCTGCAGTTTTTCATAATGTACCAAGCAGGTCGATAATGTACTTTATTAAGAGTTAGAGAACACGCAGCGTTTTATATCTAAGTCCTGTGGCATTTCAGGTGATGTGGTACATTAAGACTGTATGCTGTTTTACGACTGTTGTTGTTTTGAGTATCCTAGAGAATGAACGCGTTGGTTCAGCTGACAGCGCGCTCCCGTTCGGAAAAATGGTTCTCACGTAATCATAGAGGCGTTTTAGTTTAGCGCGACCACTTGCTGCCACCGCCTACCACTCCCGTGCGAGCATCGGTACGCATGCGCAGATCATCTTAATGACAACAGATGACGTCACGCTCCCGTCCAGTGTAGTCAAATGCCAGCGGATTCGGCACGCAGGGGCCAATCAGTGCATGCGCTACTGGCAGCGCTCGGCAGCGATAGGCGGTAGCGGTATTAGCGGGAGCGTTAGCGCTAAAGTAATGGTCACTAATTTCGTACTCTCAAAGTGAACTTAAGTGTCACTTAACTATATTTTGTGACGGCATTTCTGCACTCGAACTCATCAAGGACACTGACAAGTCGGCGCTATGGAGTGCCGCGAATTTTATATTTCCCGCTATATAGCCCCGCCGGGGTGGTGCAGTGGTAAGACGCCCGACTACTGTGCCGGAGTTCCCGGGATCGAATCCCGGCCTCGGCGGCTGCGTTTCGATGGAGGCGAAACGAAGTGGCGTCCGTGTACTGTGCGATTTCAGCGCACGTTAAAGATCCCCAGGTGGTCGAAATTACTCCGTAGCCCTCCACTACGGCCCCCCTTTCTCTCTATCCACTTTCACTCCCACCTTCATCCCTTCCCTTACGGCGCGGTTCAGGTGTCCACAGAGCAAGTGTGACAGATACTGCGCCTTTCCCTTCCTATGAACCAACCAACCAACCAGCCAACCCGCTATATAATTGCCATCATAATCATCATCCGCCAAGCTACGTGTGCTGCATGATGGAAGCCACTCGAATTAGCTCCAATTAGCAGATAACTGTATCAATCGTAGACACTTTATTCCCGCAAATGTCTCAAACTGATTTTCCACCCTGTGCCTCGCGTTTGTCTTGCGTTGTAGTATCCCCATAGAATGATAGGCAACTCTTTCCACTTGGAATGCCTGCAATACGGATGCTCGGCAGAGTATAGGGTATATATAGTTTTACAGTTTTAGCTCAGGGAAGGTGGTGTACTTGACAACACACAGAGCTCTTTGATCTTGCCAGTCGAACGACGGATGAAGAACTTGATTGTCCGAAGGATACAGAGGAGTCACCTATAGATTACCCCCCCCCCCCCCCCCCCTTTCCCTTTGCGTCTTCGGCCAGTCGGATTAGTTGAAGTTGAGTCTCCAGGTCACAGCTGAGCAATGATGTCTCCTAATGTGCAGTCTTTAACTAATATACTGTGGTTACGGCGCTCGACTACTGTTCCCAAGGGTGCGGGATCGAATCCCGGCCTCAGCGGCCGCTTTTCGATGGAGGCGAGAAGCCAGGCGCCTCTGTGCTGTGCGATATCAGTGCACGTTAAAGAACCCCAGGTGGTCGAAATTTCTGGAGTCCTCCACTACGGCGTCTCCTGAGTCGCTTTGGGTTAAACCCCACAAAACAATAGAAAACATATCATACTTGCCTGTGCAGCCTAAGAAAGTATATATATATATATATATATATATATATATATATATATATATATATATATATATATATATATATATATATATATATATATATATATATATATATATGTCAGCACGTATACGCGTGCCTGATTAGCCTGCATTTCCCCGGGAAACGCTCGATTGGCCCAGAGTTACCAGCTCGAAAAGTAAGTCATCGAACTAATTCGTGCGCATGCATCGTTCCCAGCAAGGGAGGCGTGAGCAGGGATCCATGCTATTCGAATTTGTCTGCTAATTTCAACGTTACGTAGGATTCGCGCTACCTATGGGAAAACTCCTCCCAAAATGTAATTATTGATTGCGGTTTAGGGATCCCTGACAATGATCCTATGATCCTTGCCGAGAGTCCTGCTATGACAATAAAGACCTCTTCCCCTGTGTGTATGAGGCGAGGCAACCGCCCCGCTAACCAGTAGGTTAAACTGTTCGTCAATAACGGCCGCTACCGTTCTGTCTACATCACAGTCTGTCTCGGCAACCTAGACCACCCATTTGTCCCTATGGAAGAGTTTGTCCAGAGCTCTAACTCTGTCTGCCCTAAGCTCCGTGTGGTGTTCGGGGTGCATGTTCTTCAGGTTGGGGGAATGATTAATTGGTTGCGGATCTCCTTTAGTAGATCCACTCTAGTTCCGCCTTGTTCATTGTAGTTAATTAACTTGGCGAGAATCGGGAAACACCGATTCAAAAAGTGACTAGTTTCAGAGCATACACTTTGCGTTGGCATTTTGGGCTGTATCGCCACCTAGAAGTGGCCAATAAAAGCTATCGCAATTATTGTCACTGCCTTCTGAAAAGCGCTTCTTTTCATTTTTATTTTACCTCATAATTACTTCTAAGTATGTTAAACCTAAAACTTTCGCTACTGCCTCTTTTCAGCTGATTTTGCTGTCAAGTAGTTCAGCATTTATGAGTAATGTCAATAATTGCAACTTAGACGCAGTTCCCATTATACAAGAACATCAAGCTGAACAAAAGGCGTTACGGAAGCTTCACTCCGCTTGCCAAAGTTACGTCAAGAGGACTTGTCTTCGTCTGGGCGAGGGAGGCATGCGAAGAGACCTTGTGAAAATGTTGGTTAACAGAGTAAAGTAAGCTTCCGTCGCGCCACTTCACTTCGTGTTAAATAAAGGAGCATTTCAAATTACTCAATACATGTTTGTCTTTTACAACCTGTGCAAGGTACTTCATTGCTTCAGTCCATGCCGATTGGTTTTATGGTACGGGCGGACATTAGACACGTGACAGAGTACAAGAGAAAACTGATTGATTAACAAAAATTAACTATAACTTTGATGAACAGGTCAAATTTTTGGAGAGGCCTGCTTTTTAAATTTGAGAACGGGACTCTACTTTCCCGTGTTGCACATTGATAAAATGGCGCCCCTTGAATGAAATAAATACTCAATTTAAGACTTTCATGACGTCAAAAAAGCACTGCGACAAAGCCAGTTTTACGCACTGTCAAAAGCACATACCTATTACACTTTGGATATTTCGTACCACAGTGCTGCCGATTCAAAAACAGATTGAACCCACCATTTGTGTAGAAGATCTTCTCAATTTCGTCATATAATGTCGGCCCTAAACTGCAAATTTAAGAAGTTATTAAATTTTGAATAATCAATTGTCATTTTCTCGCACTTTGCATCGTCAATAATGTCCGCCTTGCCGTACAGTCCAAATGAACTGACCGCGTTGACCTATCTTTCATGGCTATGAAAAGAAAAAATAAACATGCAATGAATATGTAAAACACGACGTTTAGTTTGCTCCACGCCAATCCCCGTTGTGTTAGAGCCAAGTTCGGGGCATCTCTCATAGTCAGAGTCACTTTAGGGCATTAGACCTCATAAACAAAACAAAAGCAAACCGATGCTCTAGTGCATTAACAGCGACGCGTATCGTCTTGCGCTCCACGTTCCTTCTGCACAGTTTCTCCGGCTGTCTTATACTTACCTCTCCGACAGCCCACTGCAGCAGCGGTCTGGTGCGCTGTCAGGTTCGCCAAGTGGGCTTCCGACGTTGGCGCCAGCGTAGAAACATGCTAACAGAAAATCCTCATTATCTACAATATCTGTAACTTTCTTAGGTTTCTATGTAGATTGGCGCGCTAAGCAGATGTTTTTGTAATCGCTGCCCGGGAAAATTCTCAAGATAGGAACATATGCTCTGGTGTAAGGAAATTTTTTATTATGATATGCTACACATCATTCGGTACTGCATATGCAAATAAAACAAGCCATACAGTTACTCGCGCGGTATCTTCGCACGATGCTACACGTCCGTTCTTCAGATGACGCTGGAACTAAGAAATGAGCTAAGAAGAGCTAAGGAAGGCACTGAAAACGTCATTTTATCTGAAGAAGTGACGCAACGGTGGTGCACAGACCGCAAACACACGTAGCAGCTATAGTTCGTTTCGGGTGCGGTCAGCCCAAACAGGGGACTCGGTTGTGCGGCTGTAGCTTCGGTTTAATGATCTTCCTTGCAATATGCGCGCCTGACGACTCTGTGGACAGCGGCATATTGCCCCCGGTGGGCACAAACTCACCACCCTAGTGGCTCAAGTAAATACTGAAGGAAGGACAAACTGCAGCAAAGGAAATGTTAAACAATGAGGCTCATCCAACTGTTTTTGTTTTTCGGAATGCAAGCCGCGGAACACAACAGCACCGTCACCCTTCGGTCAGAGGACAGTAAACTGTGCTCTATAAAGTACAGTAAGAGGGGCTCATCCAACTGTTTTTTTTGTTTTTCGGAGTGCAAGCCACGGACCACAATAGCACCGTCACCCTTCGGTCAGAGGACAATAAACTGTGCTCTATAAAGTGCAGTAAGAGGGCTTAGTACATCTGAAGCTATTAACAGCTGAGAACACGCGTAAATTTATGTTGTTTAGCCCCCAATTTCACTTAAAGCAGCTTTATTACCGACCCGTGGGAGGTTGACTTAATGCAATTTGTCAACCAACGTCTCATTAATTTGCCACAGTAATACCTGCGGGACACATAGGATTAGCATAGTGACACGTAGTGTTAATGGCTACTGCCTGCTTCTCAACGTACGGATGCTCGTTCGCCTAATGCACTTTTTTTTTTTTTGCTGCTCGATTAATACTAGTTCATGAGTGCCCCTGTTAGCTAACGCATTCTCATTAGCACATAATTGTATAAGCTGGCACGTTATGTCAAGGACCGCTCGACACAGACATGGAGCCCAGCTTCAACCAAGCCGTACCAATTTACGTACCTGCAGTCCAGGGGCACCGTATACGTGCCTCGGCATCGAAGGGTTTCGAGCTCAATTTCCGTCCCAGCCTGCCATTCATAGCAGCTGTCCGAGTTGACAGCTCCCACCTATTCACTCATATCACGCGATCTCATGACTTCACACAACCTGTCAAGAATGTGTACCCGCCCATGTCACCTGTCACTGCCACCTGCCATAGGAATGGTCGTAATTTCTCATTCACAACGCCGACAACTTCTACGCCGACGATGTTGTATTTTGTGGAGAACGGGTTCTTCAACTACTTCCATGCGTTCTTTTCTAGTCTGGATAATTAACCCTGCATAATTCCACCTGCTTAAGTGGCCAAGCAGCTTTGGTGTTGGGCTGCTTATCGGAAATTGTCGGGCTCAATTCGGGCCGCGACAGCAATGTTTCGATGGAGGCGGAATACACTGAGCTATTGTGTTCTGTGCGATATAAGTGCACATTTAAAAAAGAAATCAAGGGATCTAAACCTGTAAATAGAGGAAATATAATTAGACAATATCTGTTATGATACCTCAAAAGCGGGTGCGAAAGGAGGGAAAGAGGGCGAAGGAGAAGAGATGGGGGTTAGGTTTAACTCACTCTATTGAGCATGCCCACGATGTTTTTTGGTCTATAACAGAAGATGGCCACAGTACGTCCACAGTGTGCCTACTGGCTCTCATAGAAAGAGAAGAAGGAAAAGGAGATGAGGGTAACCAAGAAGAAAGCGTATTGCCACCCTGCATTGGGGACTGTGACGGGGACTTCCACAGTGCCGCACCGAATGAAAGTGATAACTAATCTTCCACCACAAAGGAAATCCTGAGCGAGGGAGAATGATAGTTGCAGAAAGACAACTGCAACAAACCGGAGCAAATCAATCGATACACCTCATTCAAAAACACTGACACCACTTTCGACGACGGCACACTGTAAAACATAGGGAGGAAAGTTTTCCTGAAGAGACGCTTCGACCAAGAAGCACAAAATCGAGATTGCAAACGCAAGCTTTCTCGTATCAGAACATCGTGCTTGCTGCTGATCGTCCTTATACACAAGCAGAGCTAAGCTAACTGCACAGAAGAGCGTGTCTGTGTACTCCCCTTATATTAAATTACGCTCCCGGCACCACGCCATGATATGCCACCATCCTACTCATCATTATTAGCACTTCCACGTTCACATCCGTTACTAGGCAAACCTCTCGCTTTTCTGGTGGAAGAAAGTGATGAAGACGAAAGAGGTGACGGGAAGGTGGACGGGAAGGTGGGAGGAAGGGAGAAAAGGGAGGGGAGTGTGGGGGGGGGGGGGGGGGGTTGCAGCGCGCACTCCGACACCGCTCGCCAAATGCCGCGGCGGCGCCGCTTTCTTTGGGAACTCTCCAGGGCGCGGCGTTCGCTGTCCGTGGCTCGGCGCGTTCCCCGGAGCCCCCAGGAGAATGCACTGCGCAGAAAAGCAAAGCCCGGTGCGCGTCCGCACTGCAGAAGCAACCGCGGCGAAGAATGAAAGAGGCCGACTCGGTTCTTGGACGCCGCCGCCGAGAACAAATCGCAGATCGAACCGGAGCGGAGCAACAGACAAGCACGGCGCTTCTCGCGCGTGCCACGGCTCGCGTGGCCGACGGACTCCGTTTATTTCCATCCAGACCCTTTCTCCCTCCCCGCTTTCTTCGCACTTTTTTTATTTTTATTTTGCGATGTCGGTCTCCCTTCTCCTTCACTGACGCGCTTTCACGTGCGCGTGACGGCGGGCTTGTGGAGCTGCTTCTGCTGCTGCAGCCGCACGTCGTGATGGGGCTTCCATGTAAATGGTGAAGCAAAAAATGACGAAATAAGGCTGTAAAAAAGATAAAATCTCAGTAGTTGTGTGGACGACTACGGGAGCAGTAGACGGTGGGGAACCGTCCCGAAAATAGAAGAATACCGCGCGCGCCCGGAGACGGGAGCGCTCTTTTGCTTTCGCGTTCTACCCCCCTCCCCCCTCTCCCCCCCCCCCCCCCCCCTTCTCTTCCTCCCATCCTTCGCGGCCAGCTCGGCGTTGACGTCTGCCGCCTTCTTTATGTTCTGTGTTTTTCGTCGTGTCTTACCGCACGTTCGGGAGGCACGCGTTCTTGTTTGTGTATTCTCGCGAGCTGTTCAGCCGCGTACTTCTCACCGCGGATCCTGGGTCGGCGAGAGCAGAACCCCGAGCAGAGGGGGACGTAGTGTACGTGTATGAACCCATGGAGAGAACGCTGAGAGAGAGAGAGAGAGAAGCTCCCGTAGTGCTTGCGGTAAGAGCACGCCCTCCTCCCATCTCTCCTTCCCCACCCATCGCCCTCTGTCGTCGTCAGCCTCCTCTCCCCCTTGCCGTCAACCCTCTGACGTCCCTGGCCGCGGCGAGCCAGCCCGGGCGCTCGCAGGCCAGACTCGTCTGTTGCGCCACATGACTGAGGAATACCGGATGAACAGCGGACGCTGAGTAGAGCACGAACGAAACGATATCTAAACGTTGATCGATCTGCGGAATCTTTCCTCCTATAGTCTCACAGGTCTGTTTTTCCTCGTGAGGTTTTTTTTGCTCTTTCCGAGTGTGCATTAGCGTACGAATTTCTGTACTTGAACACCATGCTTTGGTTGCATCGGATGTCACCACCAAGTGATCGACACCCAGCCGTCCGAGAACAACGCCGGCATTGAAGTTCGGTGATCACAGCGATGGCATCACGAAAAGTACGCTCAGACTTGCGGACGAACTTCAGGAGACAGAAGACTGGAAACGTGCACCGCTGCCATGAGCTGAAGTTGTAGCTCGTGAATAACGTAGCACCGGACTTCCTCTGCAGGCTCCTTTAGCCGTTAGAGCCCCTCTAAATGTAAAGTGCGCTGACGGAAAAATCAAAAGCGTGCCGCATATTTACCGGTGGGTGCGCCGCCTTTTATGCAAAATGATGGCTCGATCTCTGCATATCAAATAAGAAAGTGCCGCGATGGAGAACAGTCCGGCCCCTAAGCGCCAGAACTCCAAAAACCGCCGCAAGGAGTTCAAGGGACATGCGGCTGTCAATCGACTGAAAGAAGACGCGGCGCCATGCACCTCTCGAAGCCTGGACAGTCTCGCCTGCGGCAGTAACTCCCCAGCAGATCGCAGCAACAACGCTCCTGCCAATGGGGGAAGTCAGAGAGCGCGGAAGGGTCATAGGCAAGGCAGAGCGCCTTCATCTCAGCGCCGATCATCCATCCAGTCCGACGTGGCGGGCGACGACCAAGATAGACCTCACCGGCGGGGAAGTAAGAGAGGAGGCAGCAACGGAAAGAACAATGGTCGCAAGGGGCAGCGACGCCTACGCCGCTCGGCCTCCGTTGTCGCCGACGGAGACAGCGACAAAGATTCGTCGTCAAAGACCAGAAAACCTGTTCGGAGGACCAGCAGCGAAGGGCCGAGACCTCGGAGCATGGTCGTGCTTCGGGACGGCCGAGAGATCCACCGGACAGGACCTAAGCGAGACGGAGATGCTAACAAGGCGGACTTCAGATCACACCCAGTCGCATGCACTGACTATGGCGGCCCAAACATGAACAACAACAATGGCTCAGGCAGACCAGCCGGCAGTGGTGTTCGCGATGACAGACCTCGCTTGCTGCAGACGACGTCGTTAACAGAACTGTTCGCGGTCGAAGTAGGACTTTCTCCTGCACCGGGGCTCTCTCACAAGGAGAGCCGACGGCGAAGAATCGTCTTCGCCGTAGTTCTCGTCGCATTGGCTCTGCTGACGGCCAGTGTCTTACTAGTGGCGATCACGCTGTTCCTGTCGCCCACTGTGGATGAAGTCCGTAAGTACGCGATGTTTTCTTCTCGCGGCCGTATTTGATGCGACTTTAGATCGACCTATTCACTCAGGTCGCTGAAGGTCTTCGACCGGGAAGGGAACTACGTGGGTGGCTCCCATCGTGCACGGCTCACTTTTGCGTTGAAAGTACTTGTTAAGTTGTTTGTAGATTAACCGCTCCGTCTCTCTAGTCAATCGGGTGCGCAAACACTGCATAGCATCCAGGCCGTTTCTGGCCGCAGTTTGTCATTCTACGTTATGACATATATGCTCCCAAAGGCAGCGTTCCTTTCCCGTCATATTTATGCCGTGCCAGCACAAAACATTGCTTTTTCCTATTCTCTACTGTTGGCAGCTAAAACGCGCAGCATCTGCAGCGTGCACTCTTGTCCTTTATATATAATGAATTGCCTGAGCTCTGTGCTTAAGAGAAATTTCTAAATAAATTCCTAAATAAGGTTGTTGATATTTGTTCATCGTCGATGTTCTAGCGGTACTGTCATCCGAAAGTCAACGTCCACTGAATCACTGACTAGAATTCTGTCAGGTTTCTATCTGAGACAGCGATGATAAATCAGGCCATTCTTATTTGCCTTGTTTTATCGCTCTTCTTGTAAACAACTTTCGTTTTTCTTCTTGAAGCTTCGTCATGGACAGCGTGGTTATTCCCAAGCGAAAGCCGCTTATATTAAATATGGGAGCCAGCGGCCAGAAACTATTTACCCAGAACTATAAGTTTTCGTTTTCAATATTGTTTTCTGCTTCCTGGCAACAACATTAACCCGATTTGAAAACCTACAGTTCCGATGCCATTAGTTTGAATAAACTTCATGGATCTCTTGGCTAAAATTATCGCTAACAAGGTCATTATTTTGTGAACTATAATTGGTTATCGGCCGATGCCAAAAAAAAAAAAACTGTTCTTTGAAGGTGCAAAGCGCTATAAACTAAATTTGTGTTGTATACGAAAGGTGCGAAATTGTTATTGCTGTTCATAACTGGGGCCGAGTGGTAAGTATTAACTGAATTTAGAAGTCGTCTGGCTTTAGTTGTGTAGTAATTTGTTATCTAGTAAAGTAGTAATGTAGTAATTTAGTTATGTAGTAATGAGAAGACGGATACGGTGGTAACCATCTAATGATGAATTCCTCGGTATAAGGTTATCGTTTCCTATCATTCGCACATAGGAACTTTAATCATTGCGTGACTGTAGCATGCAGC
>NC_139349.1:129689199-129749199 GCF_055883805.1 Amblyomma maculatum
CAGCAACAAAAAAGAACAAAATACCCAGACAACAAGCCGAAGGTGAGATTGGGGAACGTTTGCTGGATTAAACGCGCCTTGATAAAGGCTGACACATTCTTCGTTTTCTGCGCTGGCTGGTCATATCTTCGTTCTGCCGCAGGCTGCTATAGTTAGCGCTCGTGATGGGCAAAGGTTTTGACATACCGACCCCGCGCAAAACGTAAAGTTATCCTTGTGTGATCCCAAAATGCAGTGTCCGAATAGACAAAACAAGCGACATTCGCCTCCAAATAACTTCGATGTGTGTATTTTTTGTTTACGGCATCTTGCAGTCTAATTAGCCAAGGAGCCATAGAAAGAGACCGCTGTGAAGGAGCTTGGGAAATTTCGCGCCCAGTCGGGTGTTCCATTCTGCCTTTTGCGGTTTACCACGCGTTCAGTTTTTACTAGAAAATACGTCGTACCTCGCTTCCACTCCAGATTGCAGGTTGCAAAAATATATGAGTTCCGTAAAATTTATCGTACCGAAAAAGAAAAAAAAAAAAACGGTGATTTTTGTAACTGCTGACCGCGTTCTTGCGCAATCATTATTCTATTGGCATATGTACGACTACAATAGCTTTTTTTTTTCTATTTTCTGACATCGCCAGGCACGCATATTGGATGTCCATTTTGTAACCGCGACAACTAAGCAAAAACTCAGAACGGCTCTGTTTCATTTCTTTGCATGTTTACTTTTTAAGATTTTTACCTGCCTCTCTAGAATTGATGTTCAGTGTCAGCAGCAGTTAGGCAACAAAAATCCTGCATGAAAGAATTTCACACTAGCTACTATTTTTTCGTCCTCATTAATAAGAAATCAATCACTGATTTCATAGTAAATTCGAAGCTCATTTTCCTCTGTCCAATTCGCCGCTCCATTATGAAGATGCTATTTTCGAGTGGTTCCCCCTTCTTTTCTTTGCGAGCGCTGGAGAACCAAGTTTCACTTGTTCGAGTTACGTTTTCCTTATGCGACCTCTCGGTGCCCATTAAGCTATCAATAGCTCACGTTTACTTAATTCCAGCGACTCGGTCATCAAGGACCGATGAAAAGGAGCTTTCGGAAGCCCGCCACCTAAAATTACCTAGACACGCATGCTCTTAGGCTCTGCGAAAGAGACCCTTCTCCAGACGGGTTAACATCGCGTACGGCATACGTGATGTCCAGCCAGCGACAGAGATAGCTCATCTTCGCCTGTACAAATATTTTCGTGAGCAAACGAATGGCACCGCCAGCATCGCTCGCCCCGTTTCTTAATCCTGAGATTCATCGGACGGTATGACTGCGTCTTTCGAGCTAGCCCGGACCTGCTGCCAGGAATTCGCAGAATGCGCAGGAGGAGGAGAAAAGAAAGGTTGCTTCCAAGATTTGTATGTCACCCCTATTTGCGCATGCATTTTTTCAATGCTTATATATATTCTCCTGTCCCGATGGCTTCAAGCAGGCCTCCCATGACCGCGGTAATATGAAGTATATATTTGGAGAGGTACACGCAGCATGTTCGTGAGAAGCAAGATTGATGCTGTGTATCGGCTGGGCTGGTGTATAGATCCAGTGGCCGCGGAATGATTGGCCGTAAAATATAGAGCGCAGCGCGCTCACTAGATGGCGCTGTTTCCTGTCGCACATTTTGGCGGCGGTCCTCCTCCGGCACACGAGTCACGTAACACACGAAGCGCAATAACTCGCCGCTTCTGGCATCAAAACGGCCGACCATACAGGCTCGAGAATCTGTGCTTGCGGTTTTGTTTTCTCTTTGGCGTGTATGTCGCGTATACGTTCCCATCCCTTCCTCGTTGCAACGCCCAAAGCCGAGTTGTGACCGGAACGAAATTGTCTTTTGTCAAGCGCTTTCCAATCGCTATGCGACGAGGCTCTGTGAAAGCGACTTTTCATCCAGCGTACAAAAGGACTGCTGTCTTCATTCTGATTCGCTCGTTCTTTTCTCTCTTTTTTTAACCTCCCCTTTGTTCCCGTGAGATATTTCTGGCTGTCGTTGTAGTCGAGAAAACGAGAATTTTTCTTGTGCCAGTAATATTTGCAAACAGCCGACAACGAAAGTCTGTTAGCGTTCTCGGCATTGTATTGAAGACCTAAGCACAAAAAGTCGCACAAAGGCTGTTGCTGGCACTACAGGAAATAAAGAGTAAGCTAAAGATTAACAAAGCCTTGTGCCATCAGAGCCAGTACGCTGCGATTGCGATGGTTATTGTTGTCTTTCAATGGTTATTGTTGTCTCCCTGATGGCCGTTTTATTTCTCTGTGTCTTGCTGGGTTACAATGAGCTGCTATGTTCGAAGCGAAGTAATATTTGAAAGGCACGTTTTCCACAACGAATCGCTGGTGATATAAATTTTGGGGATGAAGCATTTGCTAAATTTTCACCGGGATGTTGTGCTCCAAATCTTCAGTTATGATATTCAAGGTTTCTTTCTTTTTTTCATCTTGATCGTTTCTTCTTTAATGGGACATAAAGGCATCGAAGCACTTGGGCATCGCCTGCCAGCATTAAATTTGAATGACGTTTAACAGTTCGATTTTGCCTTATGCACAAATTATCGTAGCTGCTTTTCTCGCCTTGCGAAAAGAACGCAGTGGATATGGTGCTATTAACTTCTTCTTTCTTTTCGTTTTATTTATTCACTTTTTTCTAAGTTGCTTTCGTGCTTTCAAAAACTGGCATATGGCGAGCCACCCCACAGCTGTGACAGTCTTTGCATGTGTTTTTCGTTTATTGCATCCCCCTCAATATATCCTCCTCCTCTTTTTCATAGCCCATTCAATACTCTCGTGGCTTGGAGCCCTTCACGTTCCATTTTTGGCCATCTTTTCTTGCCTGTGTGTAGCGTAGTTTTGACCGAAACGTGACATTTTCCTTTTTCAGAAGAGGACCCCTAAACGGCATTCGTTTTATTTTTTTTTTTTACACTGGGACTTCGTGCACCCCTGCCCCTCCTCTGTTTTCTTTTTCGTTAGTTATTTTCTGGCACGGGATCCTGGCCCGTACCGTCGGGTTCGGCTCAATCGAGCGCCCTCTCGGCTTCGACTTCTATGAGATTCAGTCATGGGGAGCTGGAGACAGTTGACCCTTGCCCTGTGTCCCCTTCCTTCTCACCGCGTTGCGGAGCTGTTATAGATCCGCAGCTGTAGTGTTGAGGGAGGGGGAGAGGACAGGGCCGGCAATGTTGGGTGCAGGAACAGGCAAGCCTGAACGAGCTTTCACCGCGCATTCGTCCCTTGAGATGTTATCTACATGGGGCGCCATGCTCCAGCGAGGCTTAGTGTATATGTTTAGTTGAAAGCACTCGCGGGACGCAGTCATTGCCTCGTGCTGAACACAGTGAAAAAGAAACGGTACCATAATTAAATGTTAATCAGGTCAAGAGTAAAGAGTTCTGATGACAAAAGTCTGCTTTGGGTGAATTGATTTAAGTGTTACAAGGTCCTCTCAAGGTCAGAACAGGCGCTGACCAAATCAACAGCCTTCATTGCGCTTGGAAAAATGCTAAGCTGAGGTCGTCACCCAATGCACGAAAAATGCAGGGGGAAAATCAGAATTTGTACAAGGTGCGTCGACTTATGAAGAACAAATATGGAAAGGAGGTTCTCACTCACATTGTCAGCCAGCAGCTGATGATAGAGAGGTCCGGAAGACAAATTCGCCTTAATTACGCAGTTTTAGAATATTGGAGCGTGATCTATAAAGAATGCAGGGTGGGTCGGCAGCCTCGAAAGCGGAGTTTGCAGGAAGTGCCAAAACGCTGGAGCTGAGCCAGGTTTTTACCGCCAAGAAAAATGAAGCCGCCTCACTAAGACTTGTCTTACCCGTGAGCATATTTTTCTAAAAAAAAAAACAAAAAGAAAAAAGCTCGATTAATTACCCATACGTTTCTTGTTTTCCAGCTACATAAGGGTGCGCGTTTTTGGCGCGGTCGTCTGGAGCGCGCACGAAGTTATGAATTTATTCTGAACATTTGTTAGCTGACCCGTGGCTGTCCATCGTCATAACAGCAGAGGTTTTGGCATGGTCGGTTGTAAACACCGCCATTTCGCGCATACCCGGTACAAGCCTCGCAGGGTATTGGCCTTGTCACGAAAGATGCTCGTTAGACAGTGTTTTGGTTCTGCGGCATAGCGACGCTGCACTGAATGAGTGTCCAACTCGGAAACGCTAACGTTCATAACCCGAGAATTGCAGTACACATTTCTTGGTTGGAGGGTCGTTTGAAAACGTCGACAGTTAGGAGCGTAGAAATTGTTTGCCTGCCAACATCCTCTTTAACCAACCAGCCTGCGGTCCCATTGCGGCTTCGGTGTCTCTCTCGCACTAATAAAAACAATGTACAGTCAAGAAGTTCCGAGTGCATTTTGTTTTGGTTCCAGTTTATGGTTCCTGTTTGCTCTTTCTCCTGCCCCGTGAATAATTGTGTCGAGCTGGGTAGCCATATCGACCTACTTGGTAGACGAATACGTGTTGTTTTTTGACATTTGATCGTATCTCCTCTTATGTTGGCCACCCCTACAAAAATTTAGGGGCGCTTTATGCGGGGCAAACGTGGTGAAAGCATACGCCTTCTTGACTGCGTTCGTGTAGTAATGAGGATCACATTTAAGGCACTTTTGGCGTCTTTATTTCACTCTCTGCCGTTGCTACCCGTATGATCTTCTACACGAGACGACATCTACAAACAGTATTTTCAGGTAGTGTGCCGAATGATTTTCGGTCACATTGAAAATAAAGTATAGTCATATTTTATTGTGCTGATTCATTCTTCACCATATTTAATTTTGCTATGTTACTCTGGGTCATCTCCATTTTTGCTGTCATTATGAGTCATATTAAATTTTGTGAGTCATTCTTAGCTATTTAATTTTCTTGAGCCACTCTGTGACGTTCAATTTCGCTGTGTTGTGATTGGTCATTGTAAACGAGGTTACATATGAGCCCTTAGGACGTTTTCGTTATATCGACATTAACTGTTGTATCGGTCTTTTCTTACATTCGAGTATTTCGTAGAATACAATGCATACGCGCGAGCGCACGCACGCACGAAACGCAGCCCATAGGCTTCAGACACATGTGGCTGACATTCTTCACCTTCACGCACGGTACTCCAAATGCTTTCGCATTAAGGCAGGAAATTCGCCACCTTCAAGTTAAAACTAAAATTGTGTGGGTATGTTTCCTAGCAATTTTAATCACCGGACGCATTGTTTAAATCAGCTTACCGGAACATATCAATGGTGCATTGGTTTGAGAGTTAGATCGGCCCCGTCCAGTATTCGTGTACCTGGAAGGAGAGTGGCTCCTGCCACGCATCAAAGACTAGCTTCCGTTTTGCCAGGTTCAAGATAAAATTACTGCCCAAAAATTACAGATATAGATAGCCTACTGTTGTGCCTAACGGCAGTTGCAAAGAGCACTAGCACTACATAGGTCAGACAAATAATAAAATACCGACAATTGAGCAAGTTGGTATACATTCATCTTCAGAAAAAAAAAAAAAGTGCTACAAACACGAGCACAATAGGAAGGGGGGGGGGGGGGGTGCACAGCTCTTATTCTCAACTGAAAGGTTTTGTTTTGAAGCTTCAATATATACACACACCGCCACCAATCCGCAGCAATTATGTGACAGCCCTTGCGCGAGAAATCGCTACCATGTATTCGTCATTCGTGTTTTTAAAAAAATCTATCTCCCTTGGCTAACCGATGCATCGCTAACACGTGGAAGGTTTTTCATATCAAAATACCGGAATTCGTGTAATCGTATTAGCAAATAGCAGCGAATAGCTGCCACAGGCTCCATGATCCCCAAACGGCCGCACGGTGCTCGGATCATTCCTGCCTCGTACACTATGTTCCCGTGTTGGAACGAACATATCTGGCGATTCTACAACTGATGGTCACGATCAGCACGTTGTTGCTTGGCTGCATGTTTCTATTTAATAAACCACCACCACCACCACATTACGCTCCGACCACAGCCGTAGCCCAGAACGGAAACTGCGACAGGCCGACAGCTAGCAAAGCGCTGTCTCGCGTCTCCATTCTGTAGTAAATCGAACTGAAACCGTGGGCTGACGTCTCGCTGCACCGTACTCGGATCGCGTGGCGATGTTCCATTTAATCGTACTGTCCCGCGATTCTGCAAGCTTGGCACGGGCGGGAAACATATTTTTTCCGAAGGACAGGAAGGACACATGTCCGCGCGCCGAGGGAAGATTGAAATGATCGGCTAAACACGAGAGGCTGGCTTCTAGAGGAGGGAAGAAATGGAAAGGAGTGGGGAGTGGGGGGGGGGGGGGGGGGGGGGGTATGAGGTGGTGGCTATCCATGCGTGTACGGTTTGTTCCCTGTCAGCCCGAGCCCGATAAAGGAGCAAGGGAGCTGGAGAGAAAGGCACGTTGGCCCCGCACGGTTGAACGGGATGAGGGGTGGCGGGGATGGCGGAGGGGTGAGCGTCCGAACAGCTGCTGCGTTGATTTGCTGGCTCTTTTCAGTCGCGGCGCCGGAAAGGGGGTTGAGGGGATCCCCATCAGTGAAGTGCTAGCCCTCACAGAAAGGGACTGTGGAGAGTCAATTGCGTTAGCCGCGGCGCGCGAGCTTTCTAGGCTGCCTTTCTTGGGTCGCGCTGGAGAGGGCGGTGGCGTGGCTTTGACGGGCGGTGCGTGCCGTGTAGGTGAACAAATACGGGGTCGCAGAAGCGGATGCGGTTAGAAAAGCGAAAGAAAGTGGCGGCCCGCTGTGGAAGCGACAGCTGGTTGTCATTGGTTCTGACTTCGCAGAGGTTGTGACGCGAGGCAGACAGTGAAGCTTCGCCGACGTGTGATGTACATTAAAATTTTCCTCTTCGGCAGCCGAAAATGCCGCAATTCGCGAATCTGGCATTAGGCCTTGAATGAAAAAAAAAAAATAGAAACGCAGAAGAAAAAATGTTGGAAGTATGTAAGCAAATTTTTGCCAACGAGGAGCGAAGAGGTTGTTTTTTCTAGTTGTTACGTAACTGTACTCCTCAACATAAAGCGGAACGAAACTAATATATATATATATATATATATATATATATATATATATATATATATATATATATATATATATATATATATATATATATATATATATATATATATATATATATATATATATATATATATATATATGTATGTATGTATATTCTGAGGTCACGTGGCCCAGATGAATCAGGACTGCCTGGCTATTGCAGGAGCGCTGTAGAAGTGTAGGAGGGGGACGGAAAGGGGGGGGGGGAGCTGGAGCGAAGGGAAAAGAGGGAGAGCTTTTCAGCCACCGTTGTCACTGCTTAACAGTAGATGAGTTTCATTTCTTCCTGATTCTTTTTTTCGGCTTCAGTTTGCGTCTCCTGGTCGTGCGCCACCTTTCAAATTCTGGCGCCTAGCCCGTAGTTCGACCTCGCATTGTTGTCTTGGCCCGGACTTCCACTGCGCTTGCCTCCCATCTGGAGCTGTCACTTCAGTTCCGCGTTCATCGTTCATCCGTCACGTCCTAGCCGGACTCATCAACTCGGCGCCCTCGCCTGTCGACTACTCTAGGCATCTTTCTTTTGTTGAAGCGTGCGACATGCCAGGACTCATACTCTGCAAAGTGAGTTCTGGTATATCGCCCAGTTGTGACACTTAAGAATCCTTTCTTCCTAGATCCTTTCATAGATATTCTGCCCAAAAGCTAGTGCCTAGCCGAATTCTTATCGCGTTCACTGCGTTTTTTTAGAGAGCCCTCGGTGATCCAAGAAGCTCAAAGTAAGCGATATCGGTGAGGATGTCTGCAGTTGCAGCGACAGCGGACCTACATAAATAAATAAAAAAAAAAGAAATGCGCCCGGAGAGGGGAGAAGGGCCGTAGTAGAAGTTTCCGCAAAGTGCTGTGTTATAGCAGTAAATTTTACTAGCAATAGACCAGTAAGGAAAACTTCTGCACATACAGGAATCTTCCCTACCAGTATTCGGAAAAATGCTCTTAACATCACTATCTGGGAACTTTCGCCTACAGCAGTGTGTGGCGGACGGCGACTTAAGAGTAGTGGAGATCGGTTTGTCTGTTCGTCTGCCCTTAAGTAGGGTCACCGCGTGCAGACCTTGTTACGGGCCAGTTAATGGGACTACTACTTGTTACGGGCCAGTTAATGCGCCTTCTTAATTTTAGAACTGGTGGAGCGATTTGAAAATATGGAACGATCCATTGACGCGGCATCTTATTATCTTGTGCTAAATCGGGCTCGCTTTTTGCTCCCAGCCCCAAACTCGTTAGGTCGAAATAATATGATTTCCGCCACATGTAATGCCATTAAGGCTATGCGCAAAAAAGACGACACAAAAAACAGAGGCAACGACAGGACGAGCGCAACGTCCTGTCGTTGCCTCTGTTTTTTGTGTCGTTTTTTTTTTGCGCATAGCCTTAATGGCATTACATGATTCAAGCCAACTAGCCCGACAACTCTTGTTGAGGTTCATTTCCGCCACGCTTTCGATCATACTCACTGGGGATTCAAAATATCTTAATTGCTCCTACTTTAATTCCGGTTCAGCAACTTGTCTTCGCAAAATGAAAAAAAAAAATTGAATGGAAGTTCATGTAATTTGCACGACTTTCAGCGTCTGCTGATAATGCGGTCATGACTGCGCAAAAACTGATTATGATCTGCTTAGTGTTTTAAAGAAGACTTGAAGCTGGACAGCATCGATAGATGATTGTGTTGTAAATGAAAGTAGATTACTGAGCACAGAGTTCTCTGAGCTAGAAACGAGAGAGAGAGAGAAACACAAGTTTAGCCGTCATCCACTTTTTGTCGCGCACGGACTGGGATAACGTCAAAAGTATTATTGCTTCTGATTTCTAAGGCTAGGTGACACCGCCATGTCTTTGCAGATGGCGATCATTGGTTCCTTTTCATTACTGACGTCATCAGTCTTGGTTTCAATAGCGAAAAAGCGTCCCAGTTTCCAATCTAATTCTCTCTGCGACAAATGAACTTTCTGTTGCTGAAGCAACTCTAACTTAGTCACAAGAATGAATGGTCCATTTTTGTAAAAAAAAAAAAGAAAAAGAAACGACGTCGTCAGTGACAGGTTCAATAACGGGCCTGGTGGCCTGTTATTGAACCTGCCACTGATGACATCGTCTGTTCTTTCTTGTTTTACAAAAATGGACAGGCCCAATGACAACTTAATGCAGTAATGCTACTGTGCACCGACCCTCTGTCACTGTAACAGTATATATATTACATAGTGACGTCAAGAACGTTTTGAAGCTGTGCGTAAAATATTTGTCAATGTACGTAAGGAGGACGAAGAGGTGCATATAAAATGCTCAATATTCCCGCTTGGAATGATTTATTAGTGCCTCGTTTCTAGTGGCTTGTTTTTTTTTTTATTATTTATTTATTCTCTACAGAAGAAGTGACAGTACTCACCAGTTTTCTGTCCCGCCGCGATGACGCAGTGGTTGGGGCGCTCGACGACTACACCCACGGATGCGGAATCGAATCCTGGCCGCGGCGGCCGCTTTTCGGTGGAGGAGAAAAGCAAGGCGTCCCTGCTACTAGTAGTGCGATGTCAGTGCAGGTTAAAAAACCCCAGGTGGTCGAAATTTTCGGAGCCCTCCACTACGGCGTCTCTCATAGCCTGAGTCACTTTGGAACCGCTTAAACCAAACCCAATGATCAATGTTTAACGCCGCCATCCTCAGCAAACAAGATGACGCGTGAAATTTCAAAAGCTAATGAAATGAAATCCGCAGTAGCACTCTGCATCACTGGTACGTCTGTAAAGTTCAATGAAGAAGAACTCAAACATTTCATTCGGCGAAGCCATTGAGTTCCTCCCGTCCGTATGCGTCAATTGTAAGACCGGTTTTTCAGGTTTTTGGAGTTACAAGGCAATTAACAGCTGGTTTTTTTGTATGTGTGTGAAACTGTTTGTACCTGAGATGGTTGGTCCGGATCTAGAGTGGCATCAGCGCAAGTATAGACACGAACAAATTAAAGACGTCAGCGCAGTGCCTATTATTCGATGTGTGTCTATTCTTGTGAGGACACCTATCTAGCTTTTTGTTTTTCTTTGTGTGTGTGTGTGTGTGTGTGTGTGTGTGTGTGTGTGTGTGTGTGTGTGTGTGTGTGTGTGTGTGTGTGTGTGTGTGTGTGTGTGTGTGTGTGTGTGTGTGTGTGTGTGTGTGTGTGCGCGCGCGTGCGTGCGTGCGTGCGTGCGCGCGTGTGTGTGTGTGTGTGTGTGTGTGTGTGTGTGTGTGTGTGTGTGTGTGTGTGTGTGTGTGTGTGTGTGTGTGTGTGTGTGTGTGTGTGTGTGTGTGTGTGTGTGTGTGTGTGTGTGTGTGTGTGTGTGTGTGTGTGTGTGTGTGTGTGTGTGTGTGTGTGTGTGTGTGTGTGTGTGTGTGTCGCACACAAACACACACACACACACACCTGGTCGCACCTGTACGTAGATAGGTACTTGTGTGTGCGTGTGTGTAAACACACACGCACACACACGTACCTATGTACGTACAGGTGCGACCAGAATATTACGGAGCACGCTTCTGGTGTCTGAAAATTTCTCAGGCGCTCAAGATACAATGGTTACTCGGATCCATGTTTTAGCGCGTAAGCGGCGTGTGCTATTATAGGTATAATGTTACTCGTAATATACGGTAGGAAAAGCGTGATAAAAAGGTTTGTAGCAGAGGCGTGCTCGATAATATTATAACCAGAACTCTATGTACGTGAACACACATACAGGTACTTACGTACTTACGTGCGCTTCTGCGCGCGCGCACGCATTTTTGTGATTAGAGTTAAATGAGCGCATCGAACTAAAAAGAATTGTGTGTCAACGCTTTTACTGTGTGCTTTTCGTATTCGGCCGTGACTAAAATGTGTGCTTTCTTTTGTTCCTTTTTCACGTGCGCAGTGAGGAAGGAGAACGAGAACCTGTTCCGGCTGCCGACGTCCACGGCGGCCACCACAACGGTGGGCACCGTGACGGCGACAGCGACGACCGCGTTCGGCCCGGACAACGCGACGCTCACGGCCGCCGCAGTGGCCGTGGGCTGACCCTCGAGGGTGCCGCCTCCACGACGTCGGGACGCAGCGGCGAGACGATCTCCCCAGCCCCTGAGACGAGCTGCGCGAACGACTCTGTTCATCTGGGACTCAACCAGAGCGATGATGAGGGTGGAAGCTGTGCCACCCTCACCGCATGCGTGATTTCACCTGTTCAGCGGTGGAGAACCGGTGAATGGCCTCGCCATCACCGCTGAAAATTTCAACTTTAGGCAGGTTTAGACATATTGTTCCTGTCTGCGGTGAGTCAGGTGCGACAACGAACAGAAGAGGCGGAGTGAGACATAAGAGAACTCCTTTATTACTGCATGAAATGAGAAAAGAAACAAAAAATAAAACGTAAAATCGTGCAATTTCTAGTTCTAGGAACGCGAATACTTTGATCCTCCATGACTCCATGTAAGATGAATAGATTTCTAAATTTACAAATCAGCACTCGCAGGCTTTCTGGAGTTCATCTGGATGACAACATTCCTGATATTCGGCGCCGACTATCTTGCAGCCGCCGGCACAGCCTTGTATGTCTGGATCCTCAGCCATGGCGCCGCTTATTTGTTCGTACTTATTTACTGCTTTCTGTCCCTCGAACACTGTTAGCGACATTTGCAACGCAAGTTTGACTCGTGTGAACAGCTCACCGTTCTCTCCGAAGCGCCGCATGTCCGCCCTCAAGGCGAGTTGCTTGTCGACCCATTCTCCACCGCTGAACGTGCGAGACCGTGCTGTCGTGTATAGAACGCGTTGCTCAAAGTGGTTCTAGCCGCCTTCAGCTTGCCGCCCCCGGTCGATTTTTGAAAGGAGCTCCGCAGTGTGAAGAAGTTGTACTCGTGACCGTGTGGAGGCTCGTCTGTGCATGACACTATGCCAGCGGACCTTCGGACCGCCAACCGGGCTGCCGCACAGTGCAGGGTCCACGTTTCGCCCGAGTGGACTCTCAGTTCTGCGGCCATCGGAGTCATCAACAGCACCTGTGTGTTACGCTTCTGTCAGTGAGAAGGACGCCCCGTGCGTGATCCGCAGTCGCAACGTTGTGACTGCTGCGCCGTTGCCCTTCCCTACTGTTTCTTTCGTTGAGCTATTCTCGTGCGGCATCGCTCAGTCCTCGATATTGCGGTGCGAAAAAGAATGTTACGCGTAATTGACCGTCAATCGTGTTTTCGTTGTGTCCAAGATGTTACCGTTTGAAGTGAAGAAAACGAATGGCCGACAGGGACCATGAATGAAGGCGTTGAGTGGATAAGCGTAATAGTAATGATACCGAACGCTATCAAAACAAGGATAGCTCCATAATTAGTTGGAATTTAACAGCACGTAAACAGTCATAAAAGGAGCGAATAATTCTTTAGACTGAATAGGCTCTTCTGTTCGTCTAAAATGCGTTTCTGTGTGTGGAAAGATTGGCCCAAGGTACAGAAGCAACTATAGAACGCCCCATCCACATAGCACATTGGCATGCATCTTCCCCGCTTCCAATCTAGAAAATTTGCTTAGAACCGCCATCTGAGTCCATGTTTCCTTTTTCTTTTTTTGTTTACAAAACATTCAAGAAAATACATGGTTCAAGTGGGACCAACTCAAGCAGTTACACTCTAAGAAAAAAAGGTGTGATCTTACCCCTTTATGGGGGTAAGTCCACTGACGCACTGGGGAGCCCCTTTGGGTGCAAAGTTACACCCGCGATGGGGGCTTAAGTGTAGGTGGTGTAAAGTTTACGCTGCAACGAGGCTAACGTTATGCCATGTGGTGAAGTGCAAGTATATGCTTCTGGGGAGTAACGTTGCCCTCTCTCAGAAGGACTAAAGGTTAGGCCATGAAAGTGCAAAAATATGCTAAAAAATCTGGTGCATGTTTGCCCCCAGCTGGAATAAGCTTATGCTTAATTCTAAGGCGTAAACTTACCCTCACAGGGTCTGTATTTGTGCCAGCGTAATGAGCTTACTACAGCACCCCGTGAGTGCATCTTTGCACCCTATGAATGGGCGTAACTTTGCACTTTTACGTTCATATTTATGCCTCGTTTGGAAGGGTAATATTACCACCCAGAGGAATGAAATAAATCCATACAATGGTATGTTTCTACACCCTTTTAGGGCAACGTAGTTTTCCTTCAAAGGGCACATTTGCGCCCTTTTAAATATACTCTAGGTGCACACTGGTGCGCCAGTAATTTGAAAACTACCACACTTCGACTGATTGTGCAATCACAAGACGTCGCCGCTATCGAAGCGATACGAGACATCCATTTTCTTTATTTGCAATGCAAGCGACCCCGTTTGGCATATGTGTGGTAATGCTGCCTCCGCTGAAATATTAGACAGCCTTAACATACGCCCTATACAAAAGAAAAACGTTACTAGGTGAAAAGGTGTATGATGTGTTCGTCAGCCGGCCACAGACGCCCTCGCTTCCGCAATGTTGGTTTCTTCGTGCTAGAGCGACATATTGTGACGGGCCATGTAGCCATTCAGGGCGCAGTTTGCACACCGATATTAGTACATGAGGACGGAAGGCAGGGTTTTACTTTTTATTGCGTTTGAAAATGGCAGGATAACCGAGCAGTCTTATGTCATCGTCGTGGTTGAATCCATACTCCGAAGGAACCTGTGTGAGATAAAAATGAGATGGAGAGAGAGTACACACATTCAAAATGGATACACATGCAAGCGATGGAAACACCTCGGCGACTAAACTGCGGCGACGTGGCAAAAAAAAAAAAGGAAAATGGAAGCGTGTTGGAACCGCGTCGCGGCTGCAGATACAGCAAGCGCTTTCTCTTGCATGGGAAACATTTTTCCAGCACCGCACTCTTCTTGTGGCCGCCAAGCGAGGAACGTCTGACGGGGCGGGTTACCGAGGATCGCTCCTATTTTTTCTGCACAAATTCTTTTGCAGTAGTGGTGCCGGCCTATTTTCAAGTAGTACAGTTAAGTGCGGGGCTACTTTCAGCTAGCATGTGTAGGGATGCTTGAGGCATCTGTGGGCGCACCCTGATGTACCTTCCACCTGCACTTGACCTGCTTCATCCATGACAGCCCTGCAATCAACTACTGCACTACTGCTCAGAAAATAAGCCCACTGAACTATAGCGAAAAAAATTTGCTGGAAATATTCTCGGGAACCTCGGTAAGCCGTCCCGTCAAGGATACTTCACCTGGTGGTCACAAGAGGGGTGCGCCACTGATAAAAGGTCCGTTATTGTGCAGCAGGCCAGGGCGTCGATAACTGGAAAATCGTGAAAAATCACGCTCAGAAATCTCCATTTTCGCAAGCATGGTCATCAAAAATGGTAGATGAGGGGGCTTTGTGCAATCGCAGGAAGCTACTGCAAAAATGCCCATTATAAGACATGAAATTAACCTGCGCGAACTGGCCTAAAGTGCAAAGCTGTGTGCATTATTCTGTTAAGCGGTTTTACTGCAGGAGAGAGGATATGGCCAGATAACTCTTGAAGGACATGTCCAAAAACTAGACCAAACTTAGGTGTGCCTAAATAACAGTGCAATGAACAAGGAAGCACACAGAAGAATGGACGAACACAGGCGCTCAATAACAACCGAAATTTTAACATATATTAACATGCATAAAGGTGTGAAGCCAAGGCGATGCTGTGCGATCACCTAAAATAGTCTAGTAATCGCCCTGGCTCCACCTCTTTATGCATGTTTATATATGTTTTGCTCGGTAATAAAATTTCAGTTGTTCTTCGTTTTACAAGTTATCTGTAACACTGCAAAAGGCAGAGGAGCCCTAGAATGGTGCTCCGATACTGTTACTCCCGCCAATTTGGTGGCGAGAGCCGCGTAGGAGCACAATTTGCCTATTGTAGTGCGCGTGATCCTGCTGCAAGCATCTTGTGAGACGAAGTAGTCAGCGCCAGTGTCCATCCATTCTGTGTTTTCGTGTTGTTCCTTGCGCTGTTCTTTAAGAATGCAGTACCGACTAGCCCGGCATCTCGCACTTGCAAACTTAGATAACCACGAATATTGATTACGTAAGTGCAATAAGAAGTAAATTGTTACGAGTTTAGTTAACCACCAAATTAGATTGATTAACCGATTAACCTGTATCCTGATGTAAACAATTGCAACTTGAAACCATCTCAATATTACAAAAAGCAGTTTTAAAACTTCTGGCTCACCTTCGCTGAAACACATGGTATACGTATGGGGGGTCACTCAAATGCAGTCACGCCTGCTGATCATAGAGATTGGGACCACTCGAACCTCGGACTCAACACTGTGCTCACTAGTGCGACGCATGCTGATTAAATGAGTACCGGCTTAAACCCACAATAAGGGCAGCAAGAAGTTTGAAAAATGAAACTTACAAGCACCATGCGCCGGTTTACGTTGACCGCTGCCGCCGAACCTGCTGCTGTCGCCCATCATTGGCATGCGTCATGGAGTCCGAAGCTGGTCTTCGTGACACGGCGCCACCGCAGCAGCAACCTTTCAAGTCCACACTTGTTCTCACCGCTGGCCCAGGGAACCTGTCAATGTGCCCTCTCCTCCGCTGCTGCTTTTCGGCAGCCCAAGACTGTGGCAGCACTAGAAGATGCGTACCTCTTGCTTTATCCAAGCTCCACGTCGTCGCTGATTGCAGAGTCGTCGTGAGCTGTGCCCTTAACAAAATTCTACCGCGTCAGTTAATTTAAGGTTACGTCTCTACAGGGGGTAGTTCCCTGCAGTGACAACGAAGGACTTTGCTCGCACATATCTATTTGCATGTTGAGTATGATACAAATATTTGCAACTCAAGGGCAGTGCAGCCTATAGGCATAAGACTGAGACCGCTCGATGCTTCCGCGTCCGAACAGGACATCGCTTCTGCTAGAATGACTCGTGACCCCACGGAGCCTTGAGAGGAGTATGTGTCCAGAGCCACCACGTGCTCGCCGTCGAAAAGAGGCACGCATTTTTGGCTCCCTGGGCCCTGCCATATTGTTCACAATGAACAGTATTGTGTACCCCGCGTAGGCACTGTGGAAGCTACAGCCAAACTGGTTTCCCAAAGTCCGGCGAAAAATGACTTCACGCTGTGAAGAAAAGAGTTCCGGGGAGCAGCAGGTTCTTCTGATTGTTCCTTACCCCGCCTCCGTCCTTGGCGCTTGAGATTCAGTGTCCAAAATTCCCAAGTTCACTGGAGGGGCAAGCTTATATGGACAAAAGAGCGTGCGTCACCTTTGCGCTGTGTCATACGGCGAGCGAAGGAATCAATGCCCAGTTTCCTGAATTCTGGGAACTAGAAAGGATAAGTGACCGCGTGCAAGTATCACAGGCTGTATGTGGCTCCGCAGGTGGCCAGCTAGCTGGTCTTTTGTAAGCTTCCACTCAACTTATGCTCGAAGGTATCGTGTCGCACAATGCTGCTGCAAACACGCGTGTGCTGCTTGAAAAACGCGAAGCGCATGGTGTGCGGCGTGGCGGAAAACATGCATACGTCGTGTTTCATCACAAAAGCGCCCGAGAAGCTATGATTGCAACCACCCGACAGAGTGGTGCAGCAAGTACGAAACACGCCGAAGCACTGCGAAAAGAAAGAGCCGTGGTAAACTAAGAACAATATAGCTAGCTCTTGGGGCAGTTTGTGCACCTGAAAATTGTAACAAAATAGGGGTACCAGCTGAAACAAAAGACACAAAGGACGGATATAAAAGAACCTGCTTAAATCGGAGCGAATGAAAACATTATGAATGATGACATGCCAAAATAGCGTCTCCTGCAATATTAATAAAGAGCATGACGACACGGTGTACGCATTCTGTTTTCTTCACCTTCCAAACTGATTAGCCTATCCTTGAAGATTGGAAAAAAAAAAAAGGAATGAAGAAGGGAGCATGTGTGTAAAACAGTAAATCAAGCAAATGAAAACCTTGGTCGAGGCAAGATGGGTTATTTACCGCATTCCGATGACCCGTAGCAGGCAGGTAGGTGCCTTAACTGCGTTTGTAGAAACATAAGAACTCTCTAAAAGAAGACACCCAGGAATATACAGGGCGTTGTACAGTTGCCAGCGCGCTGTAGAATGCTCCTCCCAGCTAAACCGCAAAATCCTCGCAGCTCAAACTTCGCGCAGAAATGGCATTTTGCCGTTAGTATTTTTAATACTAAATTTTTTTTGAAGAACTTGCATGCTTCGATCAGATGAAGTCGAATATTCCCATTATATCCGGCGGCGGCGGCGATGCAAGACAAGCCACTGCCTCAGCGATAGCACCGGCATCGCCGCCGCATACGATGGGAACATCCGACTTCTGATCGAATCAGGCAAGAACCATACCATCGACAAAATGCCATTTCTGCCCGAAATTTGAGCTGCGAGGATTCCATGGTTTAGCTGGGAGAAGCATTCTACGGCACGCTGGTAGTTGTGCAACGCGCTCTATTTGGCAGTTCATTGCAGCAGGAGCAACGAGATGAAAAAAAAAGGAAAAAACGTGCCGACGTTCGAGCGTGTCATCATTTTGTAAAAGGAAAGGACCGGACGAGGTGTGTGTGTGCACATATATATATATATATATATATATATATATATATATATATATATATATATATATATACCGGGTGTCCCAGCTAACTTGAACCAAGGGTTACAAAATAATATATTTGAGGTAGGTGGAACCAATTGCATACAACTGCCAGCCTGTTTGCGCACTACAGGCAATTTTTTGTTTTGCAATTACTTAATTAGCTAATTATGTTAATTTTTCTAATTTATTAAACATCGACTTTAGACCAAAAATGTGAATTGAAAAGTTGTAGAGCACCTTGAGAAACCCCCATTTCATTAATTGCGATAAAGAAAGTCCCACGTGTATCTTTTTTTCCGGGCTCAGAAGAAAGCCCGCGAAATACAAATAATACCACGTGACTAGTGCATTTGTGCGCCGCGATTGTGGTGCTCTCAGTCGTGGTTTGAGCGAACGAAATTAGCTGCGGCCGTGTCTCCTTTGCCCCGTTAAAGCGGCAGGCCGATATGCCTGCGATGGCTTGTTCGCCCGCGTCAGACAGCCGGCCCACGTGACGGTGCAGTAGCAGCGAGAACGGCGAGCCGACACCACCGAGATTCTAACAAGGCCTCCTTCTCTCTCATCAGCGAACGTCACGACAAACGGATGAGCGATAAGGTATCAGCCACTGAATCTGCGCATACATGCTTGAGTAAAGGGGCGAGATGACATCATGTGACTCGACTAAAATTAGCGCTGCACCTTCATTTGCCGGTTATTTATCGTCATCCGCCTGTCGTGATGTAGGCTGCTGCGGTGCGCAGGTCTGGCCAAAATCACGGTGGCGACGGGCGAGCTCGAGCTCGCTCGAACCATCGCCAACATTTCTGCCTGCCGCTGCAACGGGACCATCGGGTCACGGCCGCAGCTGATTTTGTTCGCCCAAACCACGACTGAGAGCACCACAATCGCGGCGCACAAATGCGCTAGTCACGTGGTATTATTTGTATTTCGCGGGCTTTCTTCTGAGCCCGGAAAAAAAGATACACGTGAGACTTTCTTTATCGCAATTAATGGAATGGGGGTTTCTGAAGGTGCTCTACAACTTTCCAATTCACATTTTTGGTCTAAAGTCGATATTTAATAAATTAGAAAAATTAACATAATTAGCTAATTAAGTAATTGCAAAACAAAAAATTGCCTGTAGTGCGCAAACAGGCTGGCAGTTGTATGCAATTGGTTTCACTGACCTACCTCAAATATATTATTTTGTAACCCTTGGTTCAAGTTAGCTGGGACACCCGGTATATATATATATACATACATACATACATACATACATACATACATACATACATACATACATACATACATACATACATACATACATACATACATACATACATACATACATACATGCATACGTGTGTGTGTGCGTCCATTTGTAAACTAAGAATGTCCGACTGACATACTTCCTGCGGTACGGTAAATGAGGGTGAAGAAATCTTTATTTTCAGTGTAGCTGGTAGCATTTAACAAAAAAAACGAGTAGAAAACAACAACTTTTGATGAAATTTGTCCTCGACTGTCCCAGCTTTCAGCTGCCCATCAGCCTGCCTCTAGTTAACGCTATAAAATAAATAATCTAACGCCAGGATGACACCAAAGCTGTAGACGCGATAGCGCCTTTAACACGGAGTTTTCATTCTGCGAATGCTTGCCGTTAAGAGACGCAGAGTTTGGCAATGTGATTAACGCCTTTAGTTGGCTTGATTTGGGGGAACGGAAGGCGTTGTATCTATCTCACTCGGTGAACGCCGAACGTAAAAATGAAAAGCATAAAACCGGAGGTACAGCCGCCCAAATATTTAACTGGCGTGCGCATGACGACCTCCTTTTCTGTGCTCCTGCGCCTTAATGCGGACAATACTTGCCAGAAGATCAAGATTACGCAAGAGCTTGGTGAGCGCTTTCTTATACTTGGACTTTTCGCAGGTTAGCTGCTCTGTAACGCTCAGAATCACAGAAAGTGCTGCCGTCACGAACGTCAGTTAAGAGTTTGGCAGCTGTACATATGTCGTTGGTTCGAATTTCTGTCGCAAACTAACCTTCAACATGACTAGAAGATAGATGCTAAATGTGACGCGAAAAGGGTATGACACCACACTGAAAGCTGTATAATGAATCGGTTTTATCACGATTTTAATATAAATCAGAGCATATATTTTTCCACGAGTTGCGAGTTTCGGCGACGACCATGGCAATGGCGATGCCTTTTCGACCGAACGAGCTGTATGCGCTTCAGGTAAAATCAAATATGTGCATAATTTTGTTGCTGAACACCCCCTCCCCCCTCTCCCCAGCACCTCTTTCTCTCTTTTCTTCTAATCCACCTACCTTCTTCCCCTTACGGTGTGGTTCAGGATTCTACCAAGAAGTGTGACAGATACTGTACCTTTTCTTTCTTTTAAGAAGCTTAGGTGGTTTCAAACGAGTGACGGCTTGGAGCTGTGTTGGAGGAGGAGCCATGGCGTGGACAAAACTAACTCCCGCGAGCGCTTCCTCTTACAAGCAAAACAAAAAGTATCTGCTGTTCCATTATAATTTAGCAGTAGTTTTGCAGTCATGACGTCACCCCATAGAAACCACGACACACCTGCAGCTTGCAGTTCGTGACCGGGGAGAGGTAAACATGGAGAGGGACCCAAACTGCGCGCGAGAAAAACGGGGGCGAGGGTGGCACAATAGGCGTCCCCTCTGAAAGCGACGGTGCGGGAACGAGACATGATGTGACAGAATGCTGCATGAGCGCCCCATCGTGACATGTGCTCAAACTAATCACCCCGCTGTTTAGGGGGCAGGAACATACATACAAACACACAAACGCTGGTAGAGAGGGTAAGTAGGGTTACAGTAGGGTGCAAGTTTTCTAAGAGGGGGTAAGTGAAAAGGGACCTGCTTCCAGCAGGTGCAAAGTTACCCCCAAGGCCTTCTAAAGGGGGTAAAAGACCATGCTATGCCCTTTTTACCCCTTTCGCACACCCTTTTTTCTTAGAGTGTACTATATTCATGAAAAATGTTTCCGTGGTAAGTTGTTGATATTTGTTCACTCTGTTCACAAGCTGCGTAAAAGGAATGTCCAAAAACAAAACCAGTTAGTACGAGGTGTGGATACAGCTCAGACAGGAGCCTTATATTTAAATTCACTAACGCGCAACTAATGAAACCCCACTGTGAAAAACTGCCAGAACAGGTTACAGGTTGTTAAATGGTTGTCACCGAGGTAACATAAGGATGTTACTGGAGCCGCTTCCGAAAGTAGAGGTCTTCTTTCATGGTCCCTAATGAGCCGCGACTATTTGGCGTGTAGACACGTTTGATGATAACTCGGCTGACGTTACCGCGTGACTGATGGAAGAAACTATATATAGATGTTACGGAAAATTGTCAACTTGTTATCGTCTTGCAGTCGGTGATAGTTCGTTTCGTAAAAGATGTGTACAGTTTTCAGTAGCAGTATTCCATGGCCAGCGACTCTAGAATGGCGGCCTCCATAGCTAATAAATAAAAGGAAGCCTGCCTCCAAATTTTTTTCTCAGAACGCACGCAAAAGTGACAATAGTTGCGTGACGATGGGGGAGTGCAGCGTTTTAAGTAAGCCTGTTAGAAATGACAGGAAGTTCGCGATAAAAGAAAAGAATGAAGTAAGCGCGCACGCAACGCGCGTATAGCTTTATTATTTTTTTTTTTCATGGCACAATGATTGGCTAAGCTTTATATTTGCTCAGGCAGCAGAAAAAAGCGAGCTTGCAGTATAGAGAAATCATGGCGAATTCTGTCATTTGTACTGCCGGCGTAGACAGCAATCAGAGGTGTACAAAGACATCAAAACATTGCAGCTAGCGCATTCAATGAGTTACAAATGAACGTTGCTCACAGAGCCGTGCTGCTGTTATAACGCTGTAATTAGCTTGTGGCCGCTTTAAATGACAAGCAACAGGCACGCTTTAATCACAATTCGCACATTGAAAGCGATAGGCGTACAAAACTGTTCGCCCAGAGACCCTTTCTGGACACCGGTGTTCGCTCACACACTAAAAGTGTCTCTTTACTTAATTTCATCCATAAGTGAGGCGACGGCGTTTTATATATCAAGATGTTTTTCCGCAGTCACCACGCAAAATAGCGATCATTTGTCAATTTTCTGCATACATCGCCATTGTGGCACTTCGTGTACACAAGGCCGGCGAAGGTTTGCCCCCTTACGGACATCGCACACTGATACTATTTTACGCACCTTTACGCGTCGGGGATGTAATCACTAGACCGGAAGAAGGCATGAGGATGCAGGAACCGGAAGCGAAACCAGTGTGGCCCCCACATAAGACTACACACAAGTGACTATCCCCGTTTTATACGAACGCCCGGATTTTTCGCACCCACAGTCGCCAGCCCACGCTCCGCAGGCACGACCCAAAGCGTTAACGGTAGCCGTTGATTGATGCGTTATGAACAGACTTCCTCGGCTTTCAGTGGACCGTGAGTGATCACCTACACAACAGTGTGCAAACCCAAATTTTCGCGAAATAAACGCGCGCTTGTTAGCTCTGTCTTGTTAAAAATGGTAAAATCAAACGGACACTCCGCCGCTGTTGCTTTGCAATGGCTGCACGCCAAGAATACGACGTAACCAACGGCGAATGAAGTCCGCTCAGCGCTAAAGCTGCCAAACACATCGCCGAAGACAACTTCGATCTCAATACACGCTACAAGCAAACAAAAAAAGGGTGAGAAAGAAAGAGCCTCGCACACGCGAGGATTAGTCATAGTTTAGACAATCGCAGTGAGACAGTTTTTAAGTGGGCGACTGTATACATTTATACACGCAGCAAAACCGATAGCGTCGCTTCCATGTGAAGACACCATTGACAGCGCGTGCTGAACCATCTTACTCGCGCGCGTCACTTTTTGTTTGATTAGCAGTTTTGTTCGATTAGCAGTGAGTGTAGTCATGCATAGGACGTCTCGTGTTCAGGTCAGACTATCTCTATAACGTCACCGTACACCTCGCTGCCGTGCGGCAACCTTGCTCCAACGTGCTCGCGCTACTAGAATGTAGAGACTACTGGCCGAAGCGACGCTCACAGGTGGGCACGCAGTTTATGTGTACGTGGCAGTAACTTTGCCGGTCGAGGTGATTTCTTGTTGACAAATTCCGCGCCGTGTTTTGCTGCTGTTGCTAAAGCTTGAGGTAGCGAAGATTAGTAAACCGTAAACCTGGCGATGGGAGGTTCTTGTGACGGAACACGGAGTGGTGATCCTGGTGGCACAGACAGGCCAGCACTGAGTGGCCAGAAAATAGTTACGCATAAAAAAATGCGGCAAATGCAGCGAGCGTGCATTTTTGCATGCATTAGTGGCCCACGTCTGAGATGGTTACTAGAAGAGAAAACACAAAGTGCTGTGGCAGCACCTCATTACAAGAGCTACACCACTTGGAAGAAATTAGCCTTTTGGGACAGTTCGCAGGCGTTTGCTGTGATGACACGAATTGCCGTGGTAGTTGACTAACTGCGCATTAATCCGGTATGTACGTATGTTTCTCCCGCCTAGCCGCTGAAGACTTCGAGCGTGTTCATTCTGTCCCTTGCGACGGGCACTTCTCCTAGCTTTCTGACCAGCGGGCCACTGGCAGTACGCACTTTGACTGCACTGCACCAGGGCAGAAACAGTCACGAACCACGTCTCGCACGGAGAGCTACTTAAAATTAAAAAAAAAGCGCTTCCGTCCTCGATTAATTAGGCGCGCATTGTTGTCTGCTTTGGAGTGCGCAACCTCTTAAATGCAGTGAGAAGTTCAGAATGGTTGCAGTCAGGAAAACAGTCAGAATCCGACGTTTTTTGTACGCTATGGGACATGTGTTGTTGACTGGGAATAGTATTTCTGTGGGGCAAGAAGCAGCGAGTCGAGTTTTGCAAGGTTAGCGTTCTTGCTTTGCGGTGTTATTTCTAGTCATCTAGATGGTACAGTGTTATAGGGACACAGCGTTCTGTTTGCTTGCATACAAAGGTTGGTAATATACTGAGTCCGACCGAGAAAGACATTAAGCCGCTGTCAAATCGGGGACCGAGGTCGATGTTAACCATTTTTGTTTGACCTCAGAGTGACAGAATATTCTCATTAAAATGGAGGGAAAAAAGCATCTTGTCTATATTTAAACATCCAGCATTGTTCAACAAAAATATCTGGGCAAATTAGTAGGAATACGTACTTAACATGAGAGCATAAACATGGACTACCATTTGTTACTGATCGACTTGTCAGAGTGTCAATTGTTTCGTTTTGGAGTTGGGAGCAAAAAAAAAATAAAAGTGTTTATCCAGGGACGAAATCGAGTGTTCATACAGAATATTCTACGAATGATATCGTGAAAACATGTTTTTCAGCTACGTTCTGCTGGTATTGGAAGTGGCAACTATATCCTCATTTGTTGACTCCAATGTTTCTATACCTCCGCCAGTAGCTCAAAATGTATTATGAATTCTATAAATGCCTTAGAAATTGCGGACGCCATCCCGCCGCAAAGCATCGACAACATTACAGCCCTTTTGAGGTGGCAAAATATGCACACGTCAGTTCTGAGAAAAATGCACACAATTCCGAAATTTCTCTTCGACAGCTATCAGCTCATTTCTCATGACGCATTCCAGTCGGTGACCCGGAGAAAGTGTTCTTTGATCCGTGAAATCGAAGAGGCGATTCATTCGGCTAAATGGATTTAGGTCCTAAGTTCTGATTGGACCACGAAAGTATGTTTGCTAGATTTCCTAGGCAACATATTCCTTCGAGAACTCAGAGAAATGCTCATGACTGTCGAGTGGAACACACCATTACACAAATATTATGGTGAGGTATACCCAAAAGTACTAGAAAATAATATGCCTCCACCCACGCCACTAAGTAACACCATTACACAGTCACTCTACTTTGGATCACTGGCTAAGGCATACAGGTGTTTTGTTTCTGTTTTTATCCTAAAGGTCTGCATGATTTGCGGTTTCGCCTTGGCTTTGGTAGTATTGTGGCTCTGTAATGCCACGTTTCATGACACATCTTGCCTTAAATGCCCTTAAGAATTGGCACCTTGCTGTCTTCTACAGCGACATGCACTAACACTTCATGTTATCGCGCACAGAATGGGATAGTGTGTTAGACATCGCTTCGTCTGACCCCATCTCAAGGGATGCGACATCAAACCGCTAGATTTCTTTTCTTCTCTTCTCGATTTCGGCTGACTAGACAAGTACAACCGGAAAACTAGCTGAGTGAGAAAGCGTACTAAGAAGCGTAACCCCTCACAGAATTTCACGGCTACGGTGCAAACGAGACAAAGTTCTTAACAGCAGCTATGAACGTCCCGACAAACAACTAAGCAGGTCACATGGAAGTCCGAACGAAGAAACCTGTGGCAAAAAATTTTGTCTCTAAATCTAAAATTAACTATAGTGAGAACTCGCTGCTTGCCCCGCAAAGCGCTGTTAGGGCTACTACCTAATGACAGCTAAGATTAGGCAATGCTAACCAAAAGGAAAGTGGGCGCCATTTCCCGTTTTCTTTGAGCTGCAGTCACTGCGCTTACTTCGGAAAAAGCTGTTTTGAACGGTATGACGTAAGCGCGTCTTAGTGACATGGGGTGTTCTGTTCGAACATTGTCATCGGATGAAGGCTTGTGCATACAACTTTCTAGAGCATTCTCGTTCTGTTTCATTCCCAGCTACGTGCGTGCCAAAGCCATGTGTGATGTTGTATTTGCATTGTGCTACTTGTATGTTTCTAGTCACTCATTAGGTTTATATCGCAAGGAGACAAATAAAGTACTATCACAAACGACTTGCGAGAGGATATTTGTTACAAGAAAACTTTTTGTACCGTTAAATACCTGGAGAGCCTCCACTTCGGACGACGAGGCAGCGATGCCAAAACAGTCGATGGCGTTGCAAGACTCGTCTACGCTACGCAACACCTGTCAACAAGGAGGTGAGTACCTTCCAAGGCAGTTAGGGCTCCGTCGAGAGAACAGTTGTCATTCGCTTTCCAGCTGGACAATGAGAAAACGATAGGTGTGGAAGAGTGTTGCGGTTCCCTCCACACAGACTAGGGGAAGAGTAAGTTGCAATGCAAAAAGAGACAGGGATTATAACGCAGGCACGATCGAAAGGCGTTAGTTGAGGCGTATACGGGCAGAACATTCAAAGGCTGTTGAACAAGCATAACGGCCTCATTAACCTTAAAAGAGGCATGCCATGGTCATCCAATATATTGCATTTTCGCAGTCTGGCAGATAATATTGGGCCTTATTATTTTATTTCCGAAATTTGAGAGCCCTAGGCGCATTCTTTATTTCAAATGAAGTCTTAAGTGGAGACAACGAAGCTCCTCCCACCGACAGCAACTCCCATGTTGAGACGATCGATGATGTCACAGACTGCCTCCACGTCGTCTGCTGCTGTACCAGCGCCGATAAGCTGCCCATACACTACTGTGTTCGCGCTTGATCAAAGACCTGCATGACTCCCAATGAGCGAATTCAAGAGAACGCAGACTGTAGTGAAGCGTGATATAGTTCTGGCCTACAGATCCACCTTCGGTGCGACTGCCGCATGTGTTTTTGTCTTCCTATCTGTCCTTGTTTCTAGCGCTGTTTTAACAGGACATCCGTGGCAGCACCCGTGGCAGAACTGCCCCACCGCCGTAAACACCGGCGCGCCGGCAATACGGTAGATCCCTCGCACCTGTGCCAGAAAAGCATGCTAAAATTGGTTTTTCTCATGACAATTCCAGGCCCCGGAAAGGTAATTTAAAAAATAAATGCTTTTTGAGAAATGTTGAGCCATACGGTGGTAGTTTTTGATTACAGCATTCCGCGGTGCGGTGTCCATGTTCGTGTACGTTAGCGAAGCTGTTGTCGAAAAGAATAATTTCCTTCACTACAAAACAATGGAGTTCAAAGGAAGTTCTATGGTCGAGTGGCCCTTTTACTAAAACGCCTCGCTGATCACTTACACAGTGCCGTGCTGCTGTGGCTTCGATCCTAAGCAGTGTATAGGCCTAGCGACAATAAGCGAGAAGCAGACGACCAGAGCGCTGTCATTCGCCGCGCTCGCTGGCGGCACCATTGCTGTAAGCTTGCAGCATCCTGTGCTGTAAGCCTCATGAACTTATCGTCTGTTTTCATAACTGGTGCTTGGCTCGGGCCTGCAACGAGCAGCGTAAACGATGAGACGGGAAGGGGTATTGGGTGCCTCGATGTAGCGTGCCGCACGTTATATATATATATATATATATATATATATATATATATACACCACGCTGCTGCGCTGTTGGGTGGCAATTGAAGACTGTACTAAACCACTTCCTTCTTCCATGGCAAAAGTGCCGTCGGTCTGCACTTTGTGCACATTTTATGTGTTGCTTTTGAGACATGTTTCAGTGTGCAGTGTGTACGTTGTTCGAGCGGGCCCTCTCATTCGGCTTTCGTAGCCGACGTGCCCCTAAATCTCACCCACAGGCGGCCGCGCTGTTAGTTAAAAGCGCTAAAAGAGACCGAAAAGCAGTTTGCGATAACCACGGTTAGCAGCATGAGTTCTGTTTAGTCCGCCACATCGGCTTCGCGTAACCGCGGTTGACGCTGCTCAAGCATAGAACATGGGGCTGACGACGCGCGGCGTCACTCTAGGTCCGTTCGATTCAGCTGCACTCATTGTACCAGTTCGGTAAAGTTCTGCGGCGGTGCTGCAAGCGTGCAGCGCCAGTTCCAGCAGTTCAGGTGCAGCATCGGCACCAGCTGCTTCCAAACGAATGCTAGAGTGCAGGCCTGCTAGCCTCGCCAACAAGCTGCGGTCGGCTGTGCGCAACTCGTGTCAGCCGACGTCAACGTTCAGGTTAACTTGATGAATTTTTAAATAGCACATGACAACGAAGTTCTGCTATTATCCAGCCGCGATGCTTTTGGCCTGTGCGTTGTAATAAACGGCAAAAAGACCCGATGTTAATTAATGCACTTGTCAACGACAATGCGATCCAGTTCGCCAAGAAAACGGCTACGCGCGTAGCCGAGCAGACACACGCATGCGGTATGATGCATGCTGATTATATACTTCAATCAGGACCATGGGCGTTTCGATCGCTGGCTGCTATAAAAGGTATGCATCTGCACAGCACGCACGTAATGCGAAGGGCTATTTGAGATTAGCGCTTTTGATCTGACTGGCATATATACACAGACGATATGATTCATTCACTGATGAATATGCGATGCATAACAAAAGCCGACCGCATTCATGGTGCCAGCTAAAGCTGTGAATTATATTGCCACTCACATCAACCGGCACCGACATGCCGAATAAAATCAACTTACAAATGGCACATCGCAATGAAGCGTTGACACGAACTAGCCTCGATGCATGTGCACCATGCGGCAGCTGGCACGAAGCGCAAACAACTTCGGTCACGATTCAGCATCAATCATAAGGCATGCACGTGCTTACTTTTTAGGCATGGTTCGAAGTACGCGTCGGCGATTCTTTGGCGTATACAGGCACCGTTCTCGTTGACGAGTGGAGTAACTATAGGGTCGCTTCACTGTGTATCACGACACGCAAGCTATCGTCGCGCAAGCTGTTGCCTGTTTCATGCGGCGGCTACAGCTGAGCCATTTCGGCAATGACCACTGAGGAGGTGCACAGTTTTGCTGAACTTTTCGTGAACTTCAACTGCACGACGTCTGCGCTTTTTGAAACGAATGGCGTGGTGCAGAGGGCGCCTTGTTGCATCGCTGAAACGAAAGGCGAAGTGCAGCACCACATGAACCAGTTCACGTATAGTGCAAGTCGATCGATTGTGTCGTCCCCGGCTACGCCGGTGGCCAGATCAGCAAGCTGTTCACGAAGAAAGAAAAAATACTAGTTTTAAAACTATCTGCAAATCCGATGGACCTGAAACTTTCAGGTTTAGTTGCTTGGCAGATAAACAGTTTATATTTCAAAATTGTTGTCATGACCCCTTTAACAGTGCATTGACAGCCATCAGAGCTCGCGTTGTTGAGCAACCTTTTGAGGAATTTGCCATCCGTGCCAACGGAGGTCGACGTATAGCATGGCTTTTGTTTTTGCCTCTAAACGGACGACCGCGAAAACTCGGGACAAATATTGAATTAAAAAAATATACAAAGAATGACATCAGCGCGGATGGTAAACAGTTGTCTGCTAGATGAAGCTTTAGAAAGAGAACTAGAATTGGCCCAGGCGAAGTCGTCTTATAAACGAAGGGAAGTTTAATCAGCTTCTCGATCAATTTTAGCTCTCGCAGCAGACATCCACAGAGCAGATATTTCGATTCGTCATCACACACACATGCAGCGCAATGCGAGCGGAGCTGTTAGTAATTATTACAGTGTGGGATAAATACCGGTTTGCGAAGGCAACGCTATGCTGCGAATGACAGTAAATTTCCTTCCCACCATGGTAGAAAATGCAGAAGACGGACCTGATCCAGAGCACGGGGGCGTAGGTTACAAATTTGGCGTGAGTTAATTTCGGTGAGTGAGCTCCTGCGCAAATGGGTGAAGCATACCCGGTGTTTGAATTTCTGAATAAGGATCGGACGCGTAAGGTTCTCCACTGAACCACCGGAAGAATCCATAGCTCCAAATAGTCGCAGCGCTTATCGTCTACCCCCTATCCCACAGCATCAAGTAATATAAAGGAGCATTCGGAAGATTATAAACTCTCTAGAGCGAAGTGGCCCATATCATCGCTGACGTTCCATTTCGCACGCCATTTAATCAACTTTATACGACAGGTATATTAAACTGTTGCCACCAGTTCTTGAGCGAGTGTACCTTGACCTAAATTATATTTTGATCATGGCACGTGCATACTTCCTGGACTCTCAGAAGAATTTCCAATGCCGCCTCAAAAAACCTTCCTCCCTCGACGTAACGGTGTGTTTCCGCTTTCCATAGGTACCCATTATCAGACTCTCTGGTGGAAACCCACTGCCACAAAATGTAAGGCCATGATCAGAAAATCCGTAGCAATGCAAGCTCCTGACCAAGGCTCCACGCCGAAGCATAGTGCACAAAGTGTCGTCCATCAGCGCAGTTTTGTGCGCTGATATCCGAATGATAGGTCTTCGCCAGCGATGGCGAGGTGCAACGGCAGCGAGCAAGATCCTTAATAACAAGAAACTGACATATGTCAATTGCATTGTGACACGCTGTTTTCAGGGCATTTTCTCCGAGCACTTCAGTAGGCACTAGAAGGAATTCCTTCAGAAGACGTAGAACACACAGTAACATACACGAGATCGTACGACGCGTAAGGGTAGAGCGGGCTCGCCCATCTGCTATATCAAGATCGTCGTGCCCCAAGTGTTAAAGTTTTAAATGATGAGAATATATACCGGGTGCCTACACACAAATATAGAGCGCATTTGACGATTTCTTTCTGAACGTTAATATTGCAAAAAAAAAAAATAACGCTGCGAGGTTTTAAGAAGCCCGCCTTGATATAATAACTGCTGCAGATCAATTTCAAACGCGTGGGATTCTTTAAGCAAGCTCCGAACTCTCACAGCGTCAGTATTTTTACCACTTTTCTCCACTTAAATTCAGCAGCTGTGACCAGAATCAAAGCTTCGAACGCGGGCATCGAAGGCAACCAGCTTTCTTGGCATCAGTATAGCGGTATGCAAGATGGCGTTCGCGTCGATCGGATTTACCATATCACATAGCACAAAGGCTTTCCCGTTCAGTGTATCAGTTTTCAAAGGAGTCGCCAAGACGATACGCGTCGTCTTTCGACACCTCTGAGAGACGCCCCGAGGATATAGTGCACGGCATTCCACCAGTGGCGGAGAAAATAACAAATGGGCATGCAAACCCGCCGTCGCCTAGCGACGCTGGCTTATCGCCGGATCTCCCCATCGAATAAAATGTCCTGTCGCTGCGTCCCCTGCCACTCGCAAAGTCAGGGAGTGCAAATTTACTTGGAGCAATACACACGAAGAAGCTTCTCTGTTGATCCACTGGAGCCTTGTATATGTGAACTCGACAGAATGCGGGTCGAGTTGATTATTCGAGAGAGAGAGAGAGACAGAGAGCGAGAGTTTTGAAAAAGGAACGCGTCACTCGTCCCCTGCTCTCTTCCTCTACATGTTCACCGTTTCTCTCTATAAGGAACCAGACTCGACTTTTGTCGAAATAATTTATTCCTCGCTTCGGTCGCGTGTGTAAATTTTCTTTCCGCAGCCCAAACAATAAGATGCTGTCAATCCCCTTCTCCGGATGAACCTAATGAGATTCTCACACGACGGTTCGAGAACGTAGACCACCGTGATTTCGCGGTGGAGATGCTGCGCAGAAGCCAAGGACAGGAGTGAGCATGAGACGTTCGTCCATTGCAGCAGAAATTTTCATCTCATATCCCTCCAGTTAATTCTGTCCAGCGTTAGCTGTATCCAGCATACGTCATATGCACTCAAGGTGTCTCATTCCTTGAATATTACATAACCCTCTGACGCTCACTGACACGCTTCCATCGCTTTAAAGTCCCTTCCATTGCCCTTAACTATAATCGGCGATATTCTGTCCGTATTACATGTGATGCTCATCCTCGGCCAGTTTGTGAGGTCCGCACGGTGTGCAGTGGTGAAAAGGGGGGTACAAAGGATGCACCTAGCAGTGGGAGTGAACGTGGCAGTCACATTAAGCTGTTTTTTTTTTTAAATGTTCCTTTGTGAAAGGTTGCAAGTAGCGATAAAAATGGGCCAGTCACGATATTTGAAATCGAAGCGCTCGAGCAGATGCCCACACAAGTCATTGATCTCTATAAGATGCCAGAATTTCGAATCACAGCTATTAGTGCCTCGATTCCTCAGTGAGCGTTAACCAGGTCACGTGACGACGTAATGATCTCCTTACTTATACAGCACTTCTCACTACTGACTAGTTATACAATCATGGGATCATCCCTAACATAACCTCTCGATGCCCCTTTATTGCCCCATAGGTACAGTCTTTGTCAAAAGTGTAGAGCCCAGGGAATCTGCTTCTGAGCCACTTCGTGCGGCTGGTAAATGAGTTTCCAGTGTTCCGGATGTTTTGGCGGTAAAAAAAAAAAAATTTGTTTTACCCTCTCCAATGGAAACAATTTCCACTAATCCTAAATTGCCGCCACTATACAGCTCGGAAGTGAAGAGCTGTCAGACGTTCCGCCAGTAACGAAGGAAGAGTTTAAGAAAGCTTTAGGAGCTATGGAAAGAGGGAAAGCAGCAGCGGAGGATCAGATGACTAAAGATTTGTTGAAGGACGGGCGGAATATCTGGCTAGAAAATCTGGCCACCCTGTATGCGAAATACCTTGTGGTCTCGGCGGTGCCTGAATCATGAAATAATGCTAAAAATTATCTTAATTCATAAGAAAGGAGACGCTATAGGGATTTGAAAAAGTACATTCCAATTCGCTTACTATCCGTTATGCACAAGGTATTCACTAAGGTAATTCCTAATAGAAACAGGACCACTTTAGACTTCAGTAACCAAAGGATCGAGGAAGTTTTCGGAAAGGTTACTCTACTATTGATCATATCCTTGCCATCAACCAGGTGACAGAAAATTGGTCGAAATATAACCAGCCCTTGTACATAGTTTTCATCGATTACTAAAAAACATTTGACTCAGTAGAAACCTCGGCAGTCATGCAAGCATTGCGAACTCAGGGGGTAGACGAATCGTATGTTAAAACACTGGAAGATATATAAAGTAACTACACAGCAACCAGAGGTTTGCATAAAAAAAAAAATCCCATAAAGAAAGGTGTTAGACAAAGAGATATGATGTCCTCAGTACTATTCACAGCTTGCTCATAGTAAGTATTCAGAGACTTGGAATGGGAGCAGTTAGCGGTAGGGTTGATGGAGAATACCTCCCTAACCTACAATTCGCTGATGATATTAATAATAATAATAATAATAATAATAATAATAATAATAATAATAATAATAATAATAATAATAATAATAATAATAATAATAATAATAATAATAATAATAATAATAATAATAATAATAATAATAATAATAATAATAATAATATTTATTTTGCCATCGTACATTTGGATGGAAGGCCGTGCGAAAAAAGCTCCTCGCAAGCAGCTTGACCAGCCCACAGCCCCTGTTTCTTTTTTTCCTTTCGCAGAAGACGCACAATATTACATCAAAATGTACATAATTTGGCACAGTAAATGAAATTGACATTCGCTACAGCAATCTTGTCTTGATCAAAAAAGAATATCAGCTCACACTACAAACCACAGAATAACATTAAATCATACAGGAAAAAAGTGTACAAAATTATGAATTATACATAAGGCGGAGATTCCTGTAAGAGCAACGAAACAAATCAAATCCATCTAATTTGTACATGTTCAAAAGAGAAGGTAGAGTAAGATAGACACTGTTTCCCAGTATTCAGACGAGGATTAGGAACTAACCAGCGTTCTGCATATCTAGTGGGGTATCGTGCAAACTGGTTTGCAAATTTTCAAGGCTTTGTAAGCTATTCAGGTTTTGTCTTAATTCTTAAAACAGATGCTTGGGCAAGTTGGTAACTCATTTTGACCGGAACAGCGCGCACTAAGACACAGACAAGAAGAGAGACACGACACACACGAGCGCTGTTTTGAATTAATTCTGTTTTGAATTTCACACTCAGTCGGTATTTATATAAGCTGCATATACTTATTACCTCGGCATTTTGAAAAAGTTCTGCAGTGCGGGATCGGTGCGATTCATTATGAACATGACGTATGTATTTTTTCTGTAAAAGATGAATGCGCTGTAAAATAGACGGTGCGGCGGTTACCCATACTAGTTGGCAATAGTTAGGATGCGAGTAAAAGAGTGAGGTACATAAAAGCAATTTGGTTCTCGTTGATAGCGGATGTTTTAAACGGCCTACCAAGCCGGTGATTTATGTGTGAGATAATTTATGTGATCTTTCCAAGACATATGGGAGGAGGATACTCTCTACAATTTCTACGTTACGGAGGCTTAGTACTATGGCATGATGTGGTGGGATGATTTTTTGCCTTGCTAAGTAAATGGGTGGATGAACTGCAAATAATGATTGATGACCTAGAACGGAAGAACGGAAAGGTAGGCTTGAAAATCAATATGCAGAAGACTAAAGTAATGTTCAACAGCCTCGGGAAAGAACAGCAGTTTACGAAGCACTTTAAGTGGTCGGGGTATATGTCTACTTAAGTAGTAGCCGCAGATCCGGACCATGAAAAGGTAATAACAAGAAGAATAAGATTGGGATGGAGCGCATTTGGCAGGTAGTCGTAGATTATGACCAGTAACTTTCCGGTGCCGCTCAAGAGGAAAGTATATGAGTTGCATCTTACCTGTACTCACCTATGGGGCTGAAACGTGGAAGCCTACTTAAGTTGAGGACAACGCAGAGCGGTATTGAATGAAAAATGACACTTATTTCTGGGGACACTTGAATTGCGCCGTAAGGAGTGAAAGTGGAAAGAGAGAAAGAGGAGCTATGGTGGAGGGCTTCGGAGTAATGACGACCAACCGGTGATCTTTAGCGTGCAATGACACCGCACAGCCCGCGGAGGCCTCTACGTTAGTCGCCCTCATCAAAATGCAGCCGCCGGTTGCACAGGCCCCAAACTTGGTCCTCCGGATCAGTAGTCGGGCGTTTTAACCACTGAACCACCGATATACTGACTAGTCGATGAATTGTTGTGCTCCGAGAGCCCATGGCATCACAAGAACCGCCCACTAGGGATTCTCCTTTGAGACAGGAGGACCCTTGGATCCGGAGTAACGTACTACACCTAGACCAATTTGGTTTAGTTTGGTATAGAGGGTTGACGTCCAAAATGACTCAGGCTATGCGAGACGGCGTAGTGGAGGGCTCCGGAAATGTTGTTGGTTACAATTCCATGTCAATCGGTATATGTGAGATAATAAAGATGCTAATTAAGAGATCAGTGGTTAAGATAGTTGCAAAATGGATATGCTCGAACGAGGATCATCAAAGACTGTTGCAGACCGGAGTCATCACCGTTACCGTGCCATACCCTTAAGTGCGGAGCTTAAGTGTCCCTTGGCTCTATTTAGAACGCAAGTAAAGTAAACCATATCAGAGAAAAACTTGGGAACATTGAAAATATTGCTTTTAGTCGTTAGTTGCATACTAAGGTGGCCCATATTACAATATTAAATGTAGTACGTTGCGTGGAAAAATTCATTTCCCTTTATTACAAGACCTTTTAACAGCTAAACGTTCTATCTTAGGCCACAAAACGTTGACGAGTTTGGAATCTGCTCTATACTGTTGCGATACCGGAAACCAGTGTTCCATTGCCCACATTCACTTCGTGCTGGACTTGAGTGATCTCCTCAAGAGCACGGTTTCAAAGAGGATAGGTATATAGAATTAACTTTAATATCCAAAAAATAAAGGGATCTACCCACCCTCGATAGGCAGGTCAAGGGCAGGTGCCGCCGTCTCAGTTGCAGGCTGAAAGGTCTTGGGTCCCAGCAGCCTCTTCAGCCAGTTGTACGAGCAGAAGCTGGAACTCGAGATCCGAGCTGCGTAGCAGGGCCTCCCAGGTGTCTCTACTACCTATATTGTACGTCCCCCCGGAAAAGTACGGGCATTCAAATAATATATGATCGAGAGTCCCTATCGCCCCACAAAGATTCGGCTTACTGCTCCTGGCCTCGAGGAACATATGGTTCGCCATAACCAGGTGCGAATACGTATGAGTTTACAGTTGCCTCCACGCAACTGCTTGTCTTGTTTAATTTCTGGTCTGGCGGGGGTACCAGTCTACAATCCAACTTAATGCTGCGTGATCTCCCCATATTTTAGCATGTGCTCTCCGCTCCCTTGATCATCGAGGGGCCCTGTAGCGGCGCGGCGATGGAGGTCTCGAGCCAGCTCGTGGGCCGCCTCATTGCAAGGGACGGCTTCACGCGCCGGAGTCTTAACTATCTGAACTTTCCTATCCATCTTTCTTTGGCGTAGGATTCTGGCCACTAAGGGCGAGATTTTTCTTTCGCTAAAATTTTGTGTGGCAGTCTTGCTGTGACTGATGACAAACTTCGCATTCGTTCCGACGCAAGCTAACGCGATCGCAATTTCCTCGGCTACTTCTATGCTCCGTCCGCGCAAAATGGTAGATTGCCGCGGCCGCTGACAACAGTTACCACCGTAAAACCGCCACCACATCTCACCGCATCTACATAGGCCATCTCATATTTCGAAGTTTCATTGAATCTAATTTTAATGCTTCGGTTCGTTTCATTTCTTATTTCGGATTCATGTATTTGGCAGTGGGAAAATAAGATGTCTGATTTCCCTATCTACCTCCATCTTTGGTGTGGAACCTCCATCCGGATTTATTCCAACTTTGGTCAAAATGACTCTTTCTGTCCTTGTGAAGCTAACTCTCTCAATTTGAGAGGTTCGCAATGCTTCCAAAAAATAAAACGACCACGCAGCAAGCGCATCATGACAACCGTGCGTCAAATGGAGAGGCTGACCGAATAACGCTGCACTTTCGTTCTTCACCCGCTGGCTATACCAAAAGTGATGCAATGTTCTGGAGCCGCTGTCAATCCAATCACCACCACCGCGGCAGTGTTCCCTTCCTCTGCGCAAACAGCATGCACACCGACTGCTAATTCGCCTCTCTGATCAAACCACCGCCATATATTCCCCTCCCGCTACCATCAATGCAAATATCTACATCCCGCCGCTCTCAAAAAACACTCATTCGGGGCACAATTACGATCGACGCATTAATAGAGCTAAGGCACTTCAAAAGCCCCCCCTGCATCCCCCCGCGCACCCCTGCATTTTATGTAGATGCAGCTGAATATACTCAGCAATCCGCATTCGCGGCTGCAGTGACGGACAACGCTCACAAGTTACCTGTGCCACCATTTGGTACAGAACCCAGCCCATCGAAGCTGAAGAGCAACAATAGCCCTTACGATTACTCACTCCTCCGCAAAATATATTTTCTCTGATTCTAAATATCCACCTGAAATTTTTCATAAAGACCAATCCACGCACAGCGGCTAGCATCTTGCAATCAACCTCCTCTGTGTTCCTGCGCACTGCAGACACTCAGGCACCACAGCAGCCCACGAACAAGCCCGATCTCTTGTCAACCGGGCAGTGAACGGCTTGCTCTCAATCCGCACTGCTAGGAACTATCTGCTCATCTATCACGCCAATGCTATGCATTAAAAAAAAGCACGCAAAATATACCCCCTCCTCCCCATTCCCTCACCAAAACCGAACTGGTGGCTTGGAGTCGTCTACAAACCGCCACAGTGTCTTCCTATTTCCTTCTTTCCTTCATACATAGAGGAGGAAATCCTCTAACTGTACATTATGCCCAATTACCAGGGCTGATTTTAGGCACATTTACCAAATTTGCCCTAGAAGTGTAAACCCGTCTTTAAAGGAAAAATCAGAGGAGCGATGAGAGGCCGCTCTGTGCAGTTCACAACCGGAGCTACAGCCCCGCGTCGTGGACAAGGCCTTAAAGGTCTCCGCCACCCAAATGTACGCGGTCATCTAGAGCGATCTGAGGGCCTGTCGCCATTCGACCCTTCCTTTCCCTCTTCCCCGCTCTCGCCCAGCCATGGCTCAAAGAAAGACCCCCCCCCCCCCCCCCCCCCCCCGCAATGCCGCTTGTCAATATTACAAACCTACCTGGTCCGACCAGACACGCTAATCATGGTATTCGATCCTGGTATGATAGCTGCTGAACAAGAAGAGCAGCGCTGGAGCTGTCAAGAGTAAGCTGTGAACTGTGCTGATGAATGAGAGCAGCGCTGTCCCCGGCATGATTCAGCTTTGGAAGCTTACAAAACAGTGAGCAGCACCGGCGTTGCCATGAACTAGATACGAAAGCTGCTGATGCAGAGGAACGATGCCACAAAGATCCAACAGTGAAGCCTTACTAATGCAGAAGTGCCGACGCTCACAAGATCCAGCAGTATAAGGAGGAGTCGCGGTGGTCTATGCTGAGGCGGTCGATGAGAGAGCTGACGGTTTGGTGCAAGGGCTGTTCGTCGGCAGTGTGGAGAAGTCAGATATAGGCATGACACAGGTGTCTTATTCGTAGTCTGTAGGGGAAGGGGGATCGACGGGATAACGTCAGCATTCTGGTGGAACCGACTGGGTTTGTAGACAACAGAAAATGTGTACTCCTGCAAGCACAATTCCCAGCGGCCAAGGCGGCCAGCAGAGTCCTTGAGGGAAGACAGCCAACAAAATGTACAAGGCATAGGGTCGGTAATAACAGTGAAGGGTCGGCCAAACAAGGCCGGAATTTTTCAATGGGCGAGACAAGAGCCAGACAGATATATTCCGTAATAGAATAGTACTCCTCCGCTGAAGAAAGAAAGCGGCTGGCGTACACAATCACGACGTTGTTGCCGTGTTGTCGCTGTGCAAGAATGGCGCTAATCCCGTGGCGCCACAGGCGTCGGTGCGAAGTTCCGTCGGTGCAAATGGGTTGAAATGGGAAATAGAGGTGAGAACAACAAGGAGGCTGGAGAATGCTTTAGCCTGCTCTGGTCCCCAAGCGAAAGGAACGCATTTCTTCAGCGAATCGATGAGCAGGCGAGCGACTGCTGCGAAGTTCAGGACAAACTGGCGAAAATAAGAAAATAACCTATAAAAAATTAGTTGTGGTTTAACTCTGGTTAAACCTAGTTGAATTGCGATAGCAACGGCGGAAGCTGCATTTGCCTGCTACATTATTCCCCTATCACGCCCTATCAATGTAAGGTGCTACATTATTGGGGACACTAAAGCTCATCCTTTAAGAGTATGACGCGAGAACTACCAGCCCACATATAAATGAGAAGGGTTCCATGCTGCTGAACCGAATGTGGTGCGAAAGCATAAGCTGCGGGTGGCCGAGCGTCCTCCTTCTTCTTCTTTTTGTTCGTCGTCGTCGTCTTCTTGTTCTTCTCTGCTGCTAAAGGTCAAACGTTGCCCTTCCCGGGACGACGCGACGGGCCGAAACCTGGTGCATTATAGCTATCGCAATAAAACTGCTGACATCCCTAGGACAACGGGGAGATGGAAAACCATTGACAGCGTGAACTTTGCCGGGATCGGGCTGGACGCCGGTGGCACTCACAAAATGGCCAAGCACTTTAAGTTCGCGGCAACCAAAACTGCATTTATTTAAATTAAACTGAAGTCCGGCATAGCGGAAAAGTACCACAGTGGACGAAAGGCGATATGGATGGCTTTCAAATGAGAGCGAAGAAACAATCACGTCATCCGAGCAGCAAAATAAGTCGTCCACTTGAAGCCGCGGGGGAGTCCATTATCCGTTCAGACGTGACAGGGGCATTACAATGTCCAAAAGGCATTATACCTTAAATTTGTTAAAATTCATCGGATTTGAAGAAAGTAGTCTTCTCGCGTTCTTGTTCATCAACACAGATTTGCCAGTAGCTGCTCGAAGTTCAATGGAGGAAAGGTAGCTGGCTTCGTGTAAACAGTCCAAGACATCATCTATTAGCAGAAGCGGGTAGACATCTTTTGTGATCCTGTTTAAAATTAGCGAACACGACAGGAAATGCCCAGGGGCTGTCCGAAGGTTTCATGATATCGTTGGCCAACCTCTTGTCGATCTCCCTCTGGTTGACTTGGCGCTCTGGAAGAAAACACGGTAGGGCCTCCGATGTATAAGTCTTGGATCGCCAGTGTCAATGCGGTAAGCCATAACTAATGTTTGACCCAAAAGACCGGTGGCAAAGTGAAACTTATCGGTAGACAACAAAAGCTGTGAAGAGCCTGAGTGTGCTTAGGGCTGATGTCAAAGACAATAATCACGGAAATAGGTTCTGGACTAGAGGTGGTGAGTTTGGATGCTTGAGGGATGCTTGAAGGTGGACCAGCCGTGAGAGCAGAGATGGTGAAATCTGAGAGGGACAAGTAGCAAGGGATATTCCTTCGGGGGGAACTTGAGGAAGTTAGATGCTATTTGGGTGATGCGTACGAAAAGGTGAGGAAGAATGACGTTGCATTGAAGAAAGACCTCGGTGATGGGGTAAGCATCATCATCATCATCAGCCTGACTATACCCACTGCAGGGCGAAGGCCTCTCCCATATTTCTCCACTTAACCCGGTTCTGTGCTAGCTGCATCCACTTGACCCCTGCGAACTTCTTAATCTCATCCGCCCACCTAACTTTCTGCCGCCCCCTGCTACGCTTTCCTTCCCTTGGAATCCAGTTTGTTACCCTAAGCGGCCATCGGTTATCCTCTCTTCGCACTAAATGTCGTGCCCATGCCCATTCCTTCTTCTTAATTTCCACTAGAATGTCGGTAACTTGAGTTATTTCTCTGACCCACTCTGCACGCTTCCTATCTCTTAATGTTACCCCTACCATTTTTCGTTCCATAGTCACATAGTCACCGCCATAGTCACCGCAACATAGTCACCGTCAAGCACAGAAGCACAGACAGGAAAGGTGACAGAAGTAGGTAAACAGCAGAGTTGGGGGAGCAGGCGTGTGAACTCGGTGGATCGAAAGTGGAGCGAAGGTGGAGCGAACGGTAGAGTGAGGGTCATCTGAGTAGACGGCAGGTCCAAACGAAGAAAGCCGCTGGAGCAGTCGATAAGGGCAGAGTGGGTCGTTAAGAAGACCAATGATTACATTTTGAGTGTACAGGTTGAGGATGGCGAAAAACACAGGTATGCGATGACCTTCAGCGGTGACTCGGGCAGTGCACAGGCCAGTAACAGCATCAGTACTGCCATCGGCAACACTAACGGTGGGCGAAGCGGCGGGGGTACGCACTTTTTGAGGCGGCAGCTAAATGATGAGCTGAGGGCCGAAAATTGGGTGTTAGTGTCAATGACGGCAGAGTCAGGAACACCATCCAAAACATTCGAGATTACATGGCGAACCAATGGGCAGTAGATGATTTAAAGGTTGGGGTGTCAGTGCCGCGTCACCTCCGGGAGCTGCGTTGGCTAGTTCCCCGCGAAACGTAGGACGTTTAGGGACTGCGGCGATGAAGAGGTGAACGGGAACGACAGGCTTGCGGGGAGGGAAACCTTCTGGAGCCAGGAAGAGGTGGAGCAATCTCGGCGCGGGACGGCTCGTAACGAGGCGAGAAACGACCGGGGGGGGGGGGGGGGGGGGTATAGTCAGAGTAGTGACCAACGTATAGTGAAGGGTTGATGTGATTAATACTAGCGGCTGCCACAGTGGCGAGAGATGTGGCCCACACGCGAGCACGTGAAACATATCAGCAGATCGCCAGAAGACGTCATTCATCAGGATTGCAGTATCGTTAATTTAAGAAGGCGTTGCGGGGCGCAGCGGTAGAGATCATGGGAGCGACTAGATTCGAACTCTGGTTGGCTAGCGGGTGCACCTCCAGAATGGAGTCAACCCAGTCCCTACAGAGCAGAACACCACCGGCAAGGCCTTTGAGGATGTCTCCCACCTTAACACAGCTTCGGTCATGTCCTATCAACCTTACGGCACAGTGCCAAAGCGTCTTGTAATATCGGTGATAGATGATTCGGTAAGTTGTCTGGGCGCCAACTTCAGGTTCCCTCTTGGCCGCAAGCTGACGGCTAACAGGCTTCCCGAAAAGGTCTCGGAGTTTTTGCCTACAAACATTACAGGAGGGAATCTCTTCTTCCAGGGTTTTGAACCACATGCACGTTGTGCCGGTATGGTAGAAAATGACGTTGGCCAGCATCAGCGTTGCGTTCCACCTGTTGTGCTGGCTAACACGCTCATAAAGCGAGATCCAATCATCGACACCCACCTCATCTGTAGTGCAGAATGTGCCAGTCACGGGGCTGGCCAAGGAGGAAGTTCACATTGCAAACGTAGATGGAGCTACATCGGTAGTCATCGCGACGTTTTCGAGATGACGGCCGTTGCGGAGATCCAGCATGTGGTTGGTTCGAACCCGCGACCTACATCAAGATTTCACGAGTAAGTATTTATTGAGATCTGCGCTGCGATTGGCGGAATTCAGCTCACAGACTTCAACGGCGGTCCGGCATCCACACTGTCAGCGTAATCGTCTTCGAGAGCACAGCACTTTGTAGTTCGCACGTTGTCCAGTAAATATATATATATATATAAATATATATATATATATATATATATATATATATATATATATATATATATATATATATATATATATATATATATATATATATATATATATGTGTGTGGGGGGGGGGGGGGCAGGAGCGCTACGCACTAGGCCTGCCGCGATTCATTAAAATCATCTGATGGTCATCGGTCATCTCTGTTCATCGGCTTGCCGCCCCGTAAGGTTTTGGTTGGAGGTGTGGGGTACGTTCACCATCACTCCTCGTCCTGGCCCGGAGCTTCGCTGCCCTCTTGCGTCATCGGTAGAAGGTCTAGGAGGCATCACTTGACAGGCCTCAGCCTACAGGACCCAACGCGACCTCTCCGTTCCACCGTCCCATCCCCCGCCCCGCCCCGATCACAAGGCACGACGATGGAGAGACTGCCCCGATACGCCACCCACACGACTGTAAGAGATAATGAGAGAGCGAATTGATCATATGACCCCTCCAGTGACCATAAATGCCGACCAAAGACTTCAACGACCTAAGGAGCTGACCGAAGACGCCCCCGACCCAGACGCCGCACACATAAGCACATCAGCCCTGTCCATGCCATGCAGTGCCCGCTTGGGCCTCGGCCATGAGTTCTTGCCGACCTGTGGTCCGAAAGCGTCTTGGGCCAGGATTTACCGGGGAATCAACGAGGCGGCAAGCCGTTGTCTTCTTTCTCTTCTATTTTCGACCATCCAGTCACGCCCATCGTCATGCCGTGGATCTCTTAGACAAACTTCCTCGTCAAAGATCGGAACGATGACTCGGTGGCCCTAAGTAATATTACGGACGAGGAAGAAGGGGCATTAGCTAGGGCAGGAGCGCTCGCGCTGGGCTCACCACGATTCATTAAAATCATTAAAACACTTTGCGGAGCGCTTGAATTATTAGAAGCATAAAACCATGTCATGGTCATCTGTCATCTCTGTTCTTTTATGTTCACCGGCTTGCCACCCGTAACAATGTATATGATTGTGTGAATGTTTAAATTCTAAATAAATTTAAATTGCTTTTGGTATTCGTTTCACGCCGCGTTTTAGCAATGCTGACGGCATTCTTCTCGTTTTAAATAGTATGCGATAAGAGACACGGCGCGCGGGGAAACAGCCTGACTTGAGTAGGAAGAAGTGAGGACGCGGCACGCTTCTGCGGTTGTTTCGCAGCGATCGCTCTCAATTTATGTCACTTACAATCTAGAAACTGCATATGTTAGATCCGTGTACAAGAAAAATAGCCTACCGCAGAAACAAGGGCTCGCTGCAAGCCCGTGCAACCGCAATGCGTTCAGCTTGGTGGGTGCACTAAAGCGTCCAGCAGCATCATTTCGTTCTCGCAACTTGTTTTTGCGCCACCATTTTGGGATAATCATGGAGCATGCATTACGGTGAAGCCGAAACGCGAGATCTAGGTGTTGTCGTGATTGCTGGACTTGGTCTGGCACTCCAAAAGCTGCAAAAGCTGAGCGTTGTTTTCGAGAGTTCTTCTCGCGTTGCCGCCCAGGTTGCTACTCTTGCGTCCATTTCGCGAGCCTTCTTGTTCAATTTTGCCAGCGATGCCTCGCGCTTTGACTCGAATAATCGAATAATAAACGAATAATTGACGTTTGGCTGCAATCCTCTGATGAGGCGATACTACATGGGCACATTACAGTGTTTCATGACAGAATTTAGTAAGCGCCATAATAATGTAAACTTTAAGTGAAACTTTCCCAGATAGCTCAAAATATCGGCCCAATATTGGGAGTGTAATGGCAATGTCCGGACCTATATAGATCATGTACATTGTAAACACACGCCTATATATTCAGCTTACGATCTGTGCTGCTTGGGTTGGTGAATTTGATTTTAATCACTGGATTCGTCCGTTCTCAACTTTAAAGAAGGTATTATTCTATAGAATAAAGTTTAATACTGGTAGTACTGCGCGATTCCCAGTTATAGTAGCTTATGATGCCGATGAGAAAGATTACATTTGTTTGTATTATATTTATTTATTTCACAGTTATAACTCGTGTCAAACTGTTTCTCTTCAGTGTTAGCTACCTTGAGTTATATTCGATGTCACTCGAAAATATTTGAAATTATTTTGGAACATTTTTCTACACGTCAGCCAAATTTTTATTGCTTTTACTCAACTCAACAGAAATGTCATATTCGCGCATATCTACCGAAGACTTTATGCTGAATTTCTTTGCAAAACTTGACCTTTCAAATACTCTCGGAATCTAACTTGAAAAAGGAATTAGTTTCAGATCTAGTTTCAGATCTCGTAAGCTATTTCATCGCACACGCAAAATTCTTTGACAGCAAAAGCAATTGTCTGATTTTTTAAAGCTCTATAGCGAAATTTAGGTCATTGTCATCAGAACTTAATTCTTTTTGGTTCTTTCACCCTTTTCGGGAAGATGGGATGATTTCATAATCATAGCATTGTTCGCATAATTCATGACCTCTTTCTCGTTATACATTTTGTAATTGGAAAATTCATGCAAGGACATCTCGCATGAAACATACATTACTCCCCGCAGTTTGCGGACCGCTTTGGCTTAACGTGGCTGCAGGTAATGAAGCTGAAAATTATATCAGTGTTCCCATCATTATACCCTTCCCTAAGCACTGCTAGTTTAAAATAGAGCATACTAGCCAAGTGACTGTGAAAAATCTAGCCTCTTCGTCCTTGATTTATAAATCATAAACATAACACCAAATAAACAAAAAGGCAAGATTAAAAATGCACAGGGAAGGTTAACTATATTATACGTTAAGAGTACGATATAGCCTTAGAAGCTTTTAATGTTTTTACGTCATGTTCAGCACCATACTTTTAAGTTTGTGACACGACTGTCGGCTCACATTTGTCTCTTCGGGTATAACTGCTGTGTAGATGTTTATCCGAAGGTGTCTGAAGCACCCACCCATCATTCCCTTCAATATTTCCGTGAATTAATTTTACAGTATTCCACAGTTGTTTCACAAACAATATTGATGCCCAAGAAGGCTGGACCTCATGTTCTGTCAACTTCTTTTGAATGAAGCAAAAGCACGGCCGCATGCTTTCGCAGGTCCGATTAAACCGGATAGATACTCAACACCAGCAACAAAGCAAAACCGCTATCAGATCAAGACTGTCACTTCTGAGTTATCCACGTGGCCATGCCTGGTCAGTTCACGCTAACGGCGATTAGCGGTCAGTTCTGAAAGCGGGAGACATGCGCCGCGGAGATGCAGGTACAAAAACAAAACAAAAAAAAAAAAAACAGGCACATAAGCCGGGCTGGGATATAGGGGTCCTCAGGAGTTTGGTTACGAAGCAATTATGTTTCTACCTGGAATAACGCAGTTTTTCTTTTCCAATTAGGAACGGTACCTTCGTCTAGAGATACAGTTTCGAACGCGTGCGGATTAATTTCGGATATTTCGCGCTTTTAATGTAGAAGTTGAAGGGGAGTCTGTACATTTGCGAAGCCTAGCGAAAAATTTGGTTACTGTCTCTTTTCTTTTTGTTTCTTTTTTTTTTTTTTAGCCACGAGGCAACTCAGGGGACAACACACTTTCGCGCTTGCACACCGCTCATTTATTTCTTATTACACTGCCCGCTTGAGATATTAGCAGTGTGTGATACAGTGTACATAACTAAACAAAATGAACAGCATAACACTGTCAAGAAAAAAACTAAGAAATTAACCTAGCTTGAATATTTACGCAGATAAGAATACACAGTACTATAAAAAAATCAACACTCATGATTTTCAAATTTAGTCTTAAGTTCCGAGGTTTCGCTCTGCTGCATTTATGAAAATGAAGGCTTAACACAATTATTAGGCTCGTTCAACTGGAGTATTCTGTGAGAGCCCTTGTCTACTGTCATAACTAGATACAAAACAAATCCAAGAGCACTGTAGAATCTACACTGCAGAAATGCGAAAGCCTAGGCGTTGCTGTTGCATACGGCTCATGCTCTCATTCTAATTATCAACTAAATGCACCGTGATTATTATTGTTAATACGATCATTGTCTTTAAAACTACATGCAGCGTCATTGTCATCTCTACTATCATCCTCACGGTATACGAAAATTATGGGTGTATCACGATCGCGGGCGTGGCGCAGTCGGTTAAAACACTTGGCTGCGGATCCTAGGGATGGTGTTTCGATTCCCGGTGGAGATAGGATTTATTTTTAACTATCTTCCTCACGGTAGACTGGCCTATGACGTCACCAGGTGATGACACCATAATCTCGCGGTATCGCACGGAACCTCGCGAAGAAGTGTGACACTCTAGGACAGGGTCATGGCCGCAAGTATGAGCCATTAAAGGTTTTCACATTAAAAAGTCATTTCTTTAAGTGTTATGTTGTAGCAACCGCTAACACACAGAAAGAGCAATTTTGATCTTCAAGCACGTTTAATCATGCATGTTAATGGTGACACGTTACCTTTCTTTAAGACCCGTGCATGTTTATAAGAACCCCAGGCGGTCGAAATTTCTGGAGTCCTCCCCTACGGCGTCTCTCATAGCCTGAGTCGCTTTGGGGCGTTAAACACCACAAAACCAACCAACCAACTAACTCTCAAAATGCAATAAATTAAGCAAGCTCCTAGTACCACTCCTACCTTGCTAATACTATAGTCTTAACAAGAAATCCCCAGTAGCACAGACATGATCTTGTACCGACACAATTCAGGTTTTTACCTCGCCGGGGTGGCGCAGTGGTTAGGGCGCTCTACTACGCCCAAGGATGCAGAGTCGAATCCCGGCTTCGGCGGCCGCCTTTCGTTTGAGGCGAAAAGCTACGCGCCCGTGTGCTGTGCGATGTCAGTGCAAGTTAAAGAATCCCAGGTGGTCGAAATCTTAGGAGCCCTCCACTACAGCGTCACTCATAGCCTGATTCGCTTTGGGGCGTTAAATCCCATAACTAAACCAAAACATAATTCAGTTTTTTAGGCGAGTTGCAGGCGGACAGGAGTACAAGCCTAAAAACCTTCAGAAAGAACATTTTGTCATTAGCTTTGCTTTCTACACAAACAATGTGCTTGTCGAAGTGAACTCGTCAGGAATCCGAACAGAGGAAAAACAGCCCAATAATTAACAGTACGCGTTAAAACGGCATACAAATAAAAACAACAACGGAGCAGCGCCAGAACGACCCACAGAAAAAAATTACTAAACGAAGAAAATAGCAGCATAGAGATTGAACAGCATAGGCAAAGCAGCACGACGACAGAGCAGCATAGCGCAGTTCGGCGTAGCGCTACGGCAAGGATTACCTTTATAGGCATAACCATAGAGGGTAAAGCACAAGCCATGCGGCAATGGCGTTCTTATAGTAAGTGAAATGACGTTAGGTTACATTTGCTTAGCTTAAGTTGTAGGGCGCAGCACTCGGATAAACACCACTTTTTTGGCCGCGTACTGATTTTTCTTCGTTTTCCGGTTGCCTAAATTAGAGGTGCGTAGCTTCTTGATTAGGTGTCAAGGCGCCAGCATCGGACTTTCCAACGATTCCGAGTATTCAAACTCAAACCAGGATTTGCCCTTACGTCTCAATAAAATTCGTTCAGCAAAATTTATTCCCTTAATTGGATTAGGCGAAAAGCATGGTTCCCGATTTGTACGAATGAGCTAAAAGCGACTAAGGTGTCCTAGTAAGTTTTGCCCTGTCCATTTTTTTTTTATCATGATTTAACTTTATTGACTTCTGTTTTTCTTTACGCCTCAAAGAGCCTGATTCTCAACTAAGAAATTCGTAAACCTGCGTTTAAGTGTATGACGCTGCAGCATATTAGACACCTTTAGCAGACCGTGCTGCGTGTTGCCGTCTGCGTTACTGGAGTTGCGAATAGCTTGCGCGCACGTTGCCTCACTTCTAATTGGCATTCCGCCTTAGCTTCATCCGTCTAGCTGTCTTCATACCAAGCGTTCTTCTCCGCAAGAATTGTCAGCATCCGGCATAAGAAGTCTCGCTGGTAGTCGAGCTCCAATATTACGAGGAGATAACCCACACTATTTCACGCGTCTGGTAATATGTCCGACGACGCGATGCTTCACTAGGGCCAGCCACAAGATCCATCACATGTATTCAAACTTTGTGACACACGCCGGTGATTATTCATCTACACCACGCTGACTTCATTCACTTGTCACCAGTCACTATTCAGTAATCAACCCGGCAACCAATCACGCTATAAACTACCGTCCAATCAATGAACCGACACTAAATATATCATATGCCTTTCATACAGGCATCCATCATTTTACTGCACGTTTTTCGACTCGTCCTTGAAGTGGAGTGTACTTGAAATAGGCATGCAGTTTGCACTAGCGCCATCTATCCTGAGAAAGACGTATCAGGTCAGTTTTCACGTGGTTTTGATGGCTGCCACCATGGAGTCGGTGCCATCCAAATGTTTTCGCCGGCAGGATTTCGACTGGCCCTTAAAAACTCCCTCTCATATTCGAGTAAGGCGATGGATCATCTACACAACGAGCCTAAAACTCTTCGCGTGAAATTACCATAAAGAGTGTTATGAAAGGAGACAGCTTTCTTAGAAGGAGAATTCAAGAACCTGGATTGGGAACATTTTAGGATAAGGGTTGATAGAAATTGCCTCAGGAATTTGTGATTCGCCAATAACATTGCCTGGCTAAGTAATTCAGGGCACGAATATAAAAGAATGATTATACACCTAGAGGAAGGCAAAATGGAACGGTAGGCGCAAATATGCCTAAATGCTGAAGATTAAGGTATTTTTCAACAGCCTCGGAAAAGAACACCAGTTTACAATAGGTATCGATGCGCTGAAGGTGGATAGAAAATATGTTTACTTAGGACAAGTAGTAAACAACTGGGAGAGCCAAATCGGGATGCAGCGTCTTTGACAACCACTCTCAGATCATGAATGGCAGCTAGCCACTATCCCTCAAGAGGAAATAATATAACAGCTGTATCTCACAAGTACTCATCCACGGGGTAGAAACGTAAGTGAAGTGTAACGAAAAGGGTTCACTTTAAATCAAGGACAATGCAGCGTGCCGTATGAGTCAGAGAGCAAACGCGAGTTAATAGCTTCTATAGTCGAAATCAAGAAAAATGTACATGGGCAGGGCATCTAGTGCGAAGGGAAGATAACCGATGATAGCTGAGAGTAATATACGCACTGGATTCCAGGGGAAGGTAAGCGTAGCAGGAGGCGGCAGAAAGTTAGGTGGGCGGATGATATTAGAATTTTAGCGGGGATCGTAGATTAAGCATGCACAGGAAAGGGTTAGTTGGAGAGATATGGGAGACGCGTTTGCCCTGCAGCGGATCAGCCCAATTATGATGTTGACGATGACGTCGACAAAACAATGTCCGTCAACATCGGGTCCGACCATTTCAAGCCTCGGAGCGTCAAAAAATTCTGAGCATGCCCCAGTCGAAAACAAACAAAAAAAAGCAACTACAGAACCGTGTCAAAAATACAGCAAAATATTCTGTTGCTCTGTCGTTTACGACAAAATTTCTGTCGTAAACTACAGAATTTTCTGTGATTCTGTTAGTACTCACCACTAGTACTGGAAATTTTTTCTGTAGTATTCTTCTCTAATCTGTAGTTCTGTACTACTTTTCTGCTGTTACTAGAGGAAATTCTGATCTAACTACAGAAATTAGTGTTGTCACAATACGTTAACTGTCAAAACTTGCACGAAAATTTTGTCGTGGCAAAAGAACATTCTTTGCAGTGTTTTCCGACTGGATGTCTCTGGCAGCTGATAGCAGGTGGTAGTTGTTCTGTGACGTGAACCTGAATCCTTGCACCCCCGTTAGACGCCTCGCAGCCTCTAAAAGTTACGAGCAGGTGGTAGTTGGCAGTGCAAGTGGTAGTTGGCAACGGACATGACCGGAAACTGACAGGTAAGAAGTGCAATGGCGCTTCGGCGTTCATTTCTCTTTCGCTCATGGAAGTCGAAGGACGTGATTCGATGTGTGTGATTGGTTGGTTGGAACGTCGATGTGTGTGATTGGTTGGTTGGACGAGTGACGTTTCGTGATCATATGGGATGGCCGAGCTGGAGTCAGCTGCCAACTCTGGTAGCTCTTTTCATATGAAAGGATGAGACGGGAATCGAACACACCGGGACCTTGTCTTCTACAGATTTTTTCTGCAGTTTCTGACACCACCGGTTTGAAGGTCCGCCGGCGCTAAAAATCACGAGCATGTCATTCTAAGGTAGTATGGACGTGTTCACTTCTCTGGCCACAAGGCTCTAATGATCCCATTGAGCGCGAAGCCTTCATAAATACCCGTGCCGTTTTAAAGTTTGTAACTCTTTTTCCAGCCTTCATTTTCTCTCCCAGCGAACCAGGGCCATAGAGTAATGCAAGGTATCCATGCACTGCAGGTCCGCCTTGTCTACTACACGTCTGTCCTGCACAAAAAATCAATTAGAGAGGACGTAACAGTGCAACCTAAACCAAAGACCAGGGAAAGGAAAACATCTTACAACTTCTCACTTCAACTATACTTCAGAAAACGTAAACATCCGCCTAAAAAATACATCTGCAATTATAAACCGCAATAAAAATCCGACAAAAAACACATACCCAAGTATCAAATAAAGATAAAAACCATAAACATAAAAAAACTAAGCGAAATATCTACCTTCTGCAGGGCAAGCACGTCATATTAAAAAATAAAAAGTCAACTAAACAGAAACCATTTGCATATGCTTGTCGGATGCGGCAGCGAGTAATATAATTCTTCCATGTTGATGGTGAAGGCGGAGAGAACGAGGCGTTATGTGTTCCACAGGGTCTCGATAACTTTGTCAGAGTTTTGTTCACATGAAATAAAATAAGTATTTTGTCACAGGAGACAACGATGTGAGTCTGTAAGAGGCTCATGCTGGATTTCTTCTTGGAACTGCCATTAGCTACCTGGAGAGCACGTTGGTGGCTTGGGGAGGTTACAAGTACGTCCAGCATATACATCGCTTCAGTGGCCCGCCTGTTTTGAGCGAAATATACCTCAGCACAGTAAACATAACAATAAAAAAAAGAACTCAAGGACAGTATTTCAAGTATTCTCATGTACGGGGATAACTGGCTGCCAGCACTACCGACTGAGGCCTGCCCGGAAGTTGTGATTAACATTACGACAATATTAGCAAGCAAAGGGCCGGAACTGAGGTTCACTTATGAGGTGTATAAGGAGACCATGTGCAATTTCTGGATTTTAATTTCAAGTTTTAACGTAATCATTTGCGTTGGAGTAACGCAGAAAGAAGAAAAAAAAACCCTCATTTTAATTTTAACCGTTCTAAACTGGTCAAAAACGGAATTACCATGGGTTGCCTTGGAGCGGCAATTTGGGAGTTCCGCACACACGAGATGTGCTCAAGCTTTGAAACACACTGGTCTCGATGAAGAAAGGCTGGGCTTCTGCTTGCAACAGGCTACTTCAGAGGATGAAAGCCAAGAAGAAAAAAAATGTAGTTGATGACACTTGCAAGAAGAATAAACCGGCTGTAGTTCCATATGTGCATAAACTTCGATGGAAGAAGATAGCGGAGAAAGGTCGGTGGCAAGATTTTGTTTTTTGCACCAAACAAACTGAGCAATGTTTCGGCTTCACTAAAACGCAGGAAAGGTATATATACGCTGAGAATTGCGACGAGTTTCTACTGCTATGTCATTGATGAGACAACGACGCTGAGCGCGAGCGCTCTCTGCGCTCGCCTAAAAGCCGAATCTACTCATCCTGCCGACATCGCTTGCCGTGGAGAGCGCCACTTTAAAAACAATAAAGCTGAGAGAGCTAAACGAGCGACGGAGACTCCCGATGAGCGAGAAGAGGGACTTGCAGAACGACGACTCAAGGCGACGGAGAAGGATGTGCGACAAGAACAACAACAGAGAAACGATTCAGTCTCATACACTTAGCTTAGTGACTTACCTGAGTTAAAGCCACTGCCATTTTTTTTGTTCAATTTTTGAAGGTCGGGTTTCGTTCGTGCTATTTATACCTTGCATGCCGTTCACAAATCCACCGATCATTGCTCCTTCTCTCTCTCTCTCTCTCTCTCTCTCTCTCTCTCTCTGTGAGTGTGTGTGTCGGGACGGACAAGGACGGAATAAGAGAAGTTCGGAAAATGAAAGAAATAAAAGCAGGGAAATGCGGCAATTAAGTGCGCAGTTAGGTGCATTGTCGGGTAATGTTAAACCACAAGTGATAGTATCCGTTGTCCGACGGAAGGGCTTCAAAATTCACAGCGTGAAAGAGAGAAAGAGGTGCCGTAATAGAATGCTACGCAATAATTTGACCACTTAGGGATATTAACGTGCACTAACATCGCGGCACACGGAGGGAGCTGGCTGCTCTCGGCGCTCTGAGGCTGGGAACCTAAGGGTATTCGCCCTTTGCGGCGGAGGCTCCTTACCACCGGTGTATCTGTATCTGTTGTGCATGCCGTCATTGCACTCGCCGCCGCTTGGGCGGTGGACCACGGCTGCTGCAACGTGCATCTTTCTCTTTATTTCTCTCTTTCTTTCTTCTCTCAGTTCTCTTCTGTTCCCACTGGGCAGCGGTGGCGCCTCAGCTATAGCCAGCTGGCAGGACTGTGCGTTTTCTTTTCCTCCTTCCTAATGTCGCTAAGACAGCACAGCCCACGGACATCTCTGTGTTTCGTGCGCCAAAGCTGGTCTTATCAGATGCTATCAAGCACCGCAATACAGCCTGCTATAGTTACCTATGTCCGTGAGAGCGGCCTGCTTCGAGTAGTATGAGAGAGGTCGACTTACAACGCGCAGACCGGCAGCATGGCAAGCAACGAGAAACAGCTTGAAGAACAGTGAAGAAGCGAGAAGCTACACTCCCATCCCTCCTAACTCCCTAATTACCCAAACAGAGGCCGAGAGCCATCCCTTCAGTCAAATAAAGGCTTCATTCATTAATTCCAGTTCGCCCCGCCGGGGTGGCGCAGTGCTTAGGGCGCTCGATTACTGCGCCCAAGGACGCGGGATCGAATCCAGGTCACGGCGGCCGCTTTTCGATGGAGGCGAAAAGCTAGGCGCCCGTGTGCTGTGCGATGTCGTCGTCATCATCATCATCATCATCATCATCATCATCATCAGCCTGACTATACCCACTGCAGGGCGAAGGCCTCTCCCATATTTCTTCACTTAACCCGGTTCTGTGCTAGCTGCATCCACTTGACCCCTGCGAACTTCTTAATCTCATCCGCCCACCTAACTTTCTGCCGCCCACGCTTTCCTTCCCTTGGAATCCAGTTTGTTACCCTAAGCGACCATCGGTTATCCTCTCTTCGCACTACATGTCCTGCCCATGTCCATTTCTTCTTCTTAATTTCCACTAGAATGTCGGTAACTTGCGTTATTTCTCTGACCCACTCTGCACGCTTCCTATCTCTTAATGTTACCCTTACCATTTTTCGTTCCATAGCCCTCTGGGTTGTCCTCAACTTACGTAGAACTCTCTTGGTTAGCCTCCACGTTTCAGCGCCATAGGTGAGTACAGGTAAGATGCAACTGATATACTTTCCTCTTTAGCGATACCGGTAAGCTGCTAGACATAATCTGCGAGTGCTTGCCAAATACGCTCCATCCCAATCTTATTCTTCTTGTTATTTCCTTTTCATGGTCCGGATCGGCGGTTACTACCTGTCCTAAGTAGACATATTCGCCTACTACTTCCAGTACTTGAATGAAGATAAAGCGCACTTTCATGTGCCCTTTATCTTCATTCAAGTTGCTATGCACCATCTAGCCCAACTTCAAGTTTTGTTAAACTACTTCCAGTACTTCGCTACCTAATGTAAACTGCTGTTCCTTCCCGAGGCTGTTGAACATTACCTCAGTCTTCTGCACATTGATTTTCAAGCCTACCTTTCTACTTTTCCTGTCTAGGTCATCAATCATTATTTGTAGTTCATCTCCCGAGTTGCTTAGCAAGCCAATGTCATCAGCAAATCGCAGATTACTGAGGAATTCTCCATCTACCCTTATCCCTAACTGCTCCCATTCCAAGTCTCTGAATACTTCCTCTAAGCAAGCTGTGAATAGTACTGGGGAGATTGTGTCTCCTTGCCTAACACCTTTCTTTATGGGAATTTTGTTACTTTCTTTACGTAGAACTATGGTTGCTGTGCAGCCACTATATATATATCTTCCAGCACTTTCACGTAGGGCTCGTCTACCCCCTGATTTCGCAATGCCTGCATCACCGCCGAGGTTTCAACTGAGTCAAATGCTTTTTCGTAATCAATGAATGCTATGTATAAGGGCTGGTTATATTGCGAGCATTTTTCTATCACCTGATTGATGGTATGGATATGATCGATAGTGGAGTACCGTTTCCGAAACCCTGCTTGATCCTTTGCTTGATTGAAGTCTAAGGTTGTCCTGATTCTATTAGCGATTACCTTAGTAAATACCTTATACGTAACAGACATTAAGCTGATTGGTCTGTAATTTTTAAGGTCCTTAGAGTCCCCTTTCTTATGAATGAGGATAATGTTTGCATTCTTCCATGGTTCCGGTACCGTCGATGACACCAGGCACTGCGTATACAGGGTGGCCAGTTCTTTCTAACACGATATCCACCCCCCCCCCCCCCCCCTGGCCTTAGTTATCTGATCCTCTCCAGCTGATTTCCCCCTTTTCATAGTTTCTAATGCTTTCTTGACCTCGTCCTTCGTCACTGGTGGAACTTCTGAATGTTTTTTCCTACCGCCAATCTCATTACGGTCCTGACTACTTTGGCTGCTGTAGAGATTTGTGTAGAACTCCTCGGCTACTTTGACTATCTTATCCATATTCGTGATCACGTTGCCCGCCTTGTCCCTTATCGCATACATCTGGTTTTTGCCTATGCCCAATTTTTTCTTTACCGCTTTAAGGCTTCCCCCGTCCTTTACAGCATGCTCAATTTTCTCCATGTTATACTTCCTTATATCGGCCACCTTGCGCTTATTGATTAGCTTTGATATCTTGGCCAATTCGATCCGGTCTGTTGGATTGGAAGCTTTCATTCTCTGGCGTTTCTTAATCAAATCTTTCGTCTCCTTAGACAGCTTACCGGTATCCTCTCTAACTGTCCTACCGCCTACTTCTATCGCGCACTCAGTAATGATATCTCTGAAATTATTGTCCCTTGCTTCTAGGGTAATGTCGCCATCCTCGGTTAGAGCTGAATACCTATTCTGTAGCGAGATCCTGAACTCTTCTGCCCTCCCCTCACCACTAATTCGCTGATGGGTTTCTTTCTTACTAATCTGTTGCGTTCCTTCTTCAGATTTAGGCTAATTCGGGACCTCACCATCCTGTGGTCACTGCATCGCACTTTCCCGATTACCTCTACATCTTGCATAATGGCGGGGGTTGAACACATTATAAGTCGATTTCATTTTTGTCTCCCCGTTCGGACTTTTCCATGTCCATTTCCGGTTATTCCGTTTGCTGAAGAAGGTATTCATGATTCGTTAGTTACTGCGCTCTGAAAACTCAACTAGTAACTCCCCCCTGCTATTCCTAGTACCAATGCCATAGTCACCTACTGCCTTGCCTCCTGCCTGCTTTTTCCCTACCTTGGCATTGAAGTCGCCCATTAGTACAGTATACTGCGTCTTTACTTTTCGCATTGCCGATTCTACATCTTCGTAGAACCTTTCAACTGTCTGGTCATCATAACTACATGTACGTGCATAGGCCTGTACAACCTTCAGTTTATACCGCTTATTAAGCCTAATTACGATGCCTGCCACCCTCTCATTAATACTATAGAATTCATCTATATTACCCGCTATATATTTATTGACAAGGAAACCTACTCCTAGTTGTCGCCTCTCTGGCAAGCCTCAATAACACAGTACATGCCCATACTTCAGTACAGTATATGCCTCATTCGGCCTCCTAACCTCACCAAGCCCTATGACATCCCATTTCATACCTTCTAGTTCCTGTAAGAGCACTGCTAAACTAGCTTCACTAGCTAGGGTTCTAGCATTAAACGTTGCCAGGGTCAGTTTCCAATGGCGGCCTGTCCAGCGGAGCCAGGCTTTCTTAGTGCGTCACAGGTCTGACCGCCGCCGTGGTCAGTTGTTCCGCAGCCGCTGGTGACTGAGGGCCGGGGTTCTGCGGAGCTTATCAGGAGAGGTTGCGGCCAATTACTGCACCAGGGTGGCCAACTCCTGTTCTGGTGAGGGAGTGCGTTGCCGGAGGTGTTCACCGGCACTAGGTCGCACCCCAAACCTGTTTATGCAATTCCATCGACACGCGGATTTTTTTTTTATCCGGTGGAGAATTGCGCGGCACCGGGATATGAACCCCGGTCCTCTTGCATGCGAGGCGGATGTTCTACCGATACGCCACCGCTGCAGAACCCCAGGTGGTCGAAATTTCCGGAGTCCTCCACTACGGCGTCTCTCATGGCCTGAGTCGCTTTGGGACGTTAAACCCCAAAACCAAACCAAACCAAACATGATTAATTCCAGTTCGTAATGATCGCGCCATCCACGGCGAAGTTCGCATCTCTAAGATGACCGCCCTGTGTTTTCTCCACCCTCCGTCCTGTGCCGGCTGTGCTTTTATTTTCCTTGTGCATACGCAGCATTCGTCCGTGCGAATGTTGCATATCGAGTTCATTTAACCACAATATGTCCTTTAGGTTGACTGAACTGCAACATTTAAAAGCAAGTGATCACGAGCGGTCGCTGCTTGTGAAATGACACGACCAGTGCACGTCTATATAGCGAGTACACAGGCGGAGATCTGCCGCCTTTGGAGTCAACGAACCGTCGATATCGTTTGCGCATCTCTCTTCTCTGATGTACGACTCCTTCCCCCCTCCTCCTCCTCCACTTCTAGACACTCAGTCATCGCCGGGAGGGCGACAGACACGATCCTTGCCTTACAAACGGAAGATGCAAATTGAGACAAATCATGATTGATGGAGGTCCGGATTTGGCCTGTCCCAAACTTCGAGGGTCCGCGAAAGATAGCGACAAAAGGGAATGAGCACATTCGAGAGCAATATGCGGCATCGCGGTGCTGGAAGGGGCTGAGCAAAAGAGACAGAACAAGACGAAGAGAACATAGAGAGAAAGAAAGAGAGATAGGTAGATACGCTTGACGGAAGGTGCTCGCAGAACAGAAAACGACACTATCCGATAAAGGCCCCGCGCAGGACATCCAAATTTCGAAGGAGCCCGCCGCCGCTACAGGACCAGGCCGACCAATCTCGCTAATGGACGCGTAGCTTAGGATGATGCGCGCGCCTTGAGCTTAATGCATGGAAAGCCGATATCAGCGACACCTTTCCATTCGCCACTCGTTTTCGCTCTGTTTTCGCTCTCGCCGTCGTTACTCTGTTCCGCTCTGTCGTTTACAGCGGTCTCTCTCCCTCTCTCTCACTCTCACTCTACTTCGCTTCGTGTTTTCTCCTTCGTTCCTCTTCTAATCGCCCCATGAACGAACCTTCAATGTTTGTCCCGAGTAGTAACACCTTTTTCGTTTTTTCCTTACCCGCGTTATAAAATGCGCGTTAGAGTAAAAATGGCAGATTAACGAGGTGGTGCTTTTCGCTCGAGCCCAGGTTAATCCTGCTACGCAACTCGTTAAAAATTGAGTCTTCTCTCCAAAGCCGTTGCGTACGGTGTGTCCCCCTCCCCATCTTCGCGGTCTTACCGCGTTCGTTATACAACTACCGGTTGCGTGGCTGTACTTAGAGCGGAGCCGCGGCTCTGCTGTCTCTGTGAAGTTTACCCCAGTCAGCGACAGCGTTGGATTAAGGACTCTGGCGCCTTAATGGTCAACCTTCGGCCAGCACGCTGCTTGGGCACTCAGCTCAGCGGCGCCTGACCTTTTGCTGAGACAACGGCTCCCTCAAGTACCGAGAGGAAGCGAAGCGTTATGACTAACAAAGGCGGTGGCTTAATGTGGAAGGTCTTTAAAAGGCGGCGCCATTCTTTCTCAGTGCATGATTACGTTGACTAGGTTAAGTAACCGCTATCACGGAAGCTCAGGGAACTGAGACAAAATGTGGGTTACCCTTTTAGTGTGTTAGGCTGTCTTTTTTTTTTTTTATAACATAACACTAAGTGACCGTTACCACGAGGCTTTAGGGGAGTACAGAGCTTGTTGGCCACCAGCTAATCAGGAAGGTAGGTAGCGGCTATCTCTAGAAATAAGCAGCACAATTCGGGGAAAGAGCGTCCGATGCGCCCGTACTTGGCAAGATGTCGGATTAAATTTGCAATCAACATTTTTTTGGCACAGGATTGATTACCGTGGAATGGTTGGTTCTAAAATCAGGCAAAATACCTCTTTCTACCGCCTTAACTGTCACCCAATAATGTAAACACCGCCCATCTTCGCCAAAAGCAGATAAATGTGGACGGTAAAAGTGTGAAATGCGTGTGAACTCGACGCAAGTGATTTTCCTGTTATAGAATTTTCAACGTGTAACAATCCCGCTTAAGACGGAAAGTGATAAAAAAACACCGCCTCTCACAATCGAGCGTAGACGTGGCATCAAATGGGTTTATTACATTTACCAGTCACAATCTTTAAATCGCTCTAGCACAACTCGTTGCTAGCACGAGTCATGCACGACTCATACGTGACTATATTATACCACGCGTCATGCAACAGCCCGGTACAGTAAAATGAGCGCTGGTGCATACACGGAAGCAATTTTATACCTGTTACTCCGGTCAGCGCTCGAGAGAATCGCATAGGGTTCTGCCTCGTCAGCTGTCTCCAGCTTCTATTTGTCATGCATCCCAGTAATCATTACTTTTACCTCTCTGTATTTTGTGACATACTTAATCTCATTTCAATGCATGCGCACGAGTAGAGATCAGCTTCACGGCAGAGCCGGGAAAAGGTGAATAAATTCGAATTCGTTACTGGCGTGTAGGATGAGTGGCGCCACGAGACCTGCGGTTTTAGTTTTGGCTGGCACGCAGCACTGTCACTTTGCTCATAAAATGCATACAGTAATACGCATTCGTATCTCGAGCTGCAGGACAGAGCGTAGACGCCCTCACGCGACGCCCTGGCTTCGCCTACCACGGGACTAGGAGAACACTTGACGTATGCGATACACCAGCGGCTGCGAAGCATGTTGGCACTAGTGTGATGACACACAAAATTTCGTTAGGCTTGCATTCGTGTTCTCCTTTCAGTCGCTCCTTGCGCCCTCCTCCGTCCTGGCTACGAGGTGCCCGGCGGAGTGCCGATAATGGAAGCTGGAAGCATTCCATATGCTTAAAAATAGTAAGCACGAAGGTGAGCAAGAACCTTTGCAGGGTAAAACCACCTAACGAATTTCTTTTGAGTACCCACGAAAAAAACGTAAGGCAGATAATAAAAGACATATGATGCCTATACAAACACTTGCAAACGTTCTGCATTTTCATAAAGTCATCGTGATGTGCGAGCGTTTCCTCATCCTGCGGGCGAAGGAAGAGGACTACTGTATGGATAAAGCCTGAGAACTACTTCCCTTCGACCAAGCACAGAGTTGTGCAAAACAATCCAACGGTCCCATGCAAGCAACTTCGGGATTGCAACGAAAGACCATAGGGGATTGTAGAAGTGGAGCGACTTGTCATGCTGAATGGTTCGGCAAAATTTGATGGACAGGAACGACCCCAGAAATCAATACAAAGGCAGCTCAGCGAGGTTGAGCTACATGAGAAAGCAAAGCACCTAGTGACTCCTGTCTTATTGGAAACGCATCAACTAACTTTGCAGATTCGGTCTAGTTGACTCAACAAGATCCTTGTCCTGTCCAACCAAGGGAAACAATCTTTACATTTCCGGCAATGTGCGGCAAGGTTGGACGAGACTGCACATTTTCTAACCTGTGGTATTCAAACAGCCGCTCATTTATACAGCGGCCTGCCTGACCGATGTATACGTTTTACCACAGGAAAGTGGGATGGAAAAATTAAAGAGCACTGAGGAATCTGCATTGGAGTAATGCAAAAGCACGGATGCTGCCGTTGGTTGCTCCTGGTTGCTTCTAGTTGCTTAATTCACTTCTTGTTTACCCATTTCAGTCTTTGGTACTTTTAAGTTGCGCACCAATTCCTTCCTATGCCCTTTTTTGGCTCGACTTCAGGTTGCATGAACTTACATCCTCGACGTCACCTTAACTGACTGATTTAAATAACTATTTAGTATTTGA
>NC_139349.1:129751699-129888199 GCF_055883805.1 Amblyomma maculatum
AAAGGCGAAAATGGTCTTATTAGCCAATGGCCTGGCGCCGCATTTGAATGTACCAAATGCTAAAATAGTTACTTAAATCAGTCAATTAAGGTGACGTCAAGGATGTGACATCACACAACCTGAAGTCTAGCCAAAAAAGGGCATAGGAAGGAATTGCCGCGCAATTTGAATGTACCGGAGACTAAAGTAAATAATTAAGGCAGTCAATTAGGGTTACGTCAAGGATGTGACGTCACGCAACCGGAAAGAGAGTCGAAAAAGAGCATAGAAAGGGACTGGCGCGCAATTTGAAAGTAGCAAAGACTAAAAGAGGTAACCAAGAAATGAATTAATGTGACGTAGAGGATGTGACGTCACGCAACCGGAAGTAGAGCCGGAAAAGGGCATAGGAAGGAATTGGCGCCCAATTTGAAAGTACCAAAGAGTAAAATGGGTAAACAAGAAGTGATATAAGTAACTAGAATCAACCAGAAGCAACCAACAACAGCATCTATGCTTTCGAATTACTCCAATGCATATTCTGCAGTGCTCTTTAATTTTTTTATCTGTAAACTACTTTAACCCAGTATCTCGCCCCAACCTTTTTCAACCGGTGTGAAATTCCATATACGTACGGAATCCCCACTGTTCTTGTCTGTGCATAGTATTTTTCTTTTGCAAGGCTTGCGCCTCTCGTCAATATCCTCTCCTATATTTGAGCCAAAGCCACATCCGGAAAATTCAGCGTCCCTTAGCCTCTGAAGTTGACCCTGGAAGCTGGGTCTCAGTGCTATGGCTACACGATTTCCGCATGAAGCCTTGAGACATGAACTTGCTATGCCTGAATTTGAGTTTATGCCCCATTAATGATGCCTGGTAAGATGCATCTGATAAACTTTACTCTTGAGCGATACCGGTAAGCTGCTAGTCACGATATTCGGGTACTTGCCAAATTGTTTGTTTCCCAACCTTATCGTCCTAGTAATTTCTCTTTCGTGGTCCTGACCTGTGGTTATCATCTGTCCTAAGTACACATATTCTCCTACCACCTGCGGTGCTTCGTTGCCTATTGTAAACTGCTGTTCCTTACCGAAGTTGTTGAACATTGCCTTAGTCTTCTATGAGGTAAATTTTAGGCCTACTTTTGTGCTTCTCTTATCTAGGTCAGTATTCATTCTTTACAATTCATCCCCACAGTTACTTAGCAAGGCAATGCCATCAGCGACTTGCAGATTTTATAAGTATTTTCCATCAATCCTTACCCTTAGCTGTTCCCATTCTAAGTCAGAGTATTTCTTGTAAGCGTGCGTAATTAGTACCGGGAAAATCGTGTTTACTTGCCCAGCACCTTTCTTTATGAAAATTTTATTAATTTATTTATGGAGAACTGTGCACAGTGATTGCTGTCAATATATTCAGTATACTTCAAACATGACTCACCTGCATCCTTATTTCGCAATGCCTGCATGATTGCCAAGGTTTCAACTGAGTCAAATGCTTCCTCGTAGGCAATTCATGTTATAGAGCATATTTTTAGCCGTTCTCGATCACGACCATTTTTTTTTTTTTCGACTGGCGTGCCGCCGCGCGTCTGTTTTCTTCAGGGCTGCGGGGCAGCGTGACCAAGCCTGAACGGTAGCCACGGCTAGTTAGCCTTAGGTCGCTTTATAATATTGCCAAGGATATTTTGACAGCAAGGTTGTGTTGGAGCAAGCCTACTTGTATTGTCGTACAGTTAAAATCGACGTCTTATTTATGGGATTTAGGTTAACATTCAGGTTAATTGTCTTGGTGCTCAGCACGCAGCTGCACTAATGGTGCCGAAACCTACAGTTGAGAATATGTTTTTGAACAATTGCAAGAATTACTCTTGTGTATGGCTCCGTCGCCGCTCGAGTCCGACCACGCTCACCTATAATTAAACCTCAAATCCGCTCTTCCTCTTTCCAGTCAGCCAGCGTGGTGGTGCGCAAGCCACGTCAACAAATTGTCGCCATGTGCTCATCTGAGTTGACAAGCCAACAACAGGGAAGTTAATTGTGCTTCATTTTTCTTTTTTTTTTTTTGGCTGGAAAATATATAGCGCCTATCAAACTGTTGTGCCTGCGTTTGACGCATGATACCTATTGTCACGGGTTCTTTCGCTACCCGGACGGCAGTCCAGAAGGACAGGGTCGAGGACGGTTGGGGCGCTGAGGCTCAGGAGGCAGAGAACAGGCGCTTCATTAGGCAAAGCAGCGGCGGCCCAGAAGCACGCGCACTCCGCACGATCATCGTCTTCTTCCCCTTCACAACTGACACGGTTAACACGGGCGTAGCCTGGCTGTGGCACGGGTGACACTACTCTTCCCCCTTACACTACGGACAGCTCTTTGGCGTAACTGAAACGTTAAAGCGAGCAGAGCGCAGAGTCAGAATACGCGGTCCTAGCGTTCCCAGTAAGTTTTGAGGCGAAACACATGAACCACTTCAGAATGAGGTGACTGACTTGATGTGCTCGGAACAATCGGACACACCTCGTAATTCACGTCGCTTATACGGCGAACGACCTCGTATGGGCTAAGGTAACGTTTTAGGAGTTTCTCGCTGAGACCGCGACGGCGAACGGGAATCCACACCCACGCTTTACAAATCTGCACGTATACTGCCGCGCATGCCAAAGAAAGAAACAGTAACAAAGGAATGCTAGGTGGAGCATAAGAACTGAGTTTTCATGCAGTATAAGAAGTCTAGCATCCCAAAGTGGCATCGCTATGAGGTGTACGTCTTAGTGGAGCACTCCGGAAATTCTGATCAGCTAGGGTTCTTTTCATGCGCTGAGATCGTACACTACACGGGCGCCTTCCGCTTCACGTTTAAAAAAGCGCGGCCTTCGCTGCCGTGATCTAACTCCCGCCGTAGAGCACATCAGTCAGGAGCCTTAACCAGAGTTACCGCTGTGGGGCACAACACAGATTCTCTATAGGTATTAAATCTTTAATAAATATTAACAAAGTAGCCACTTCCCGCGACGTCTGCAGCCGGATGACGAGTATAGTTTATTTCAAAGCTACATGTGAAAGCGCTGCGCAGCCGTCCGAGCCAGCATCATAGCTTGTAATGAAATCGTGTTTATTTGTTGCATTTCAGGCAGATACTAACAGCGTAGAGATACTACTATCGGCCATTTTCCACGCCAACTTCTCTCTGGAATGCGGCAATAACAGCTTGTATTGCTATTGGTCGTGCTTACATTCCGGTAAAAAAACGGTAAAAGAAAGCCAAATACGAACCACTGATGACCATAAACATGCGTTTTTCCTAAGCAACCTTAAGCGCGAAGCTCGCCGATTCGCGGTTACCTCTCACACCATGAAGTCAGTTAAACAAACTGCATCCTCATACACAAAATCAAAAAGTAAAGAAGAGCCATATTTGTGTTTATCACATATGAAGGACAGCCACAAAAAAAAAAAAAAAAAAAAAAAAAAAAAACAGCCCATTACTGCCTATAAATGGTGATTTCCAGTTCGCAGCCTGCATGATATCCTCGGATACCGCGTCAACGAGAAAACTGTGAGCTTCAAATTGCTGCACTATATTCTCTGGAATAGGGACAAATGTGAGTAGCGAGGCACGTACAGCACGCACCTACATGTACAAGTGTTAGAGTGCATTATTGACAGAATTGAAGAATACCGTCAGAATGTCATCAGGCACTGCGAATACAAAGTGGTCAGATTTTGTAACACAATATCCCCACCTTCATCCACAAATCTGTAGTTACGTGATCCTACCAAACTGTTTTCCCCGCTTTCATAGCTTCTAAAGCTCTCTTAACCTGCCCTTCGTTACTGACGGAAACTCTGATTGCTCTTCACTATTGCCATCTCATTGCTGTCCTGAATACTACAGCCACTGTATAGGCAGCTAATTGTGCACAAAAATTGAACTTCAAGCTTTAAAGTCGTTGTATGTCGTTGAAAAGGTCTCGAAGAATAGAATCGAAATTCAAACGTTTAACAACGCAAAAACCGTGTAAAACCGAGATTGTACTTGTTTGCTCGTTTCAACCATGGTTAATCTGCTGCCAATATTTTGCACTCATAAACAAAGAATTCTTCCTTGCCGATATTCTTCTTCCCCTCCTCCTCACACTCTGTTCAGCTGTACAGCGTCTGCCCCTTCCTTCCTCTCGTCACGGGGCACCATCCCTATTTTTATTCCTTCTAACCTGAAGCTCGCTTCAGCCCTTCATCTCGCCTTCCGCACCACTTTCCTTTCACATCCTTTCACTCCTCCACCTCTTCATGCTACCTTTCAACGTTTTGACCCTTGCCACTTCCTGCCTCTCACTTAGGCCCAGATATTTCGTCCTCTCCGCCATCCTCCTCGCACTCCTGCGGATGCTGAATGGACCGCGACAAGACCCCGCAACAGGGGCACGAAAAGCTCTTATTCACGTGGTTCTTCCCTACTTAAAATTGCATTCGAACATATTAACATGACTCGAGCGAGGCTTTCCTGAATAATTGTTCTCAGAGAGCTAACTTTAACGGCCATGGCTCTTCTCAAGGCTTTGTTTCGGGTCTTTAATTTTCTAATATATTAATATCATGCCTAACAATGTATCGTATGCGTAGAGTTATACACCGGCGTTGCGTGGTCTTGAGATTAACAATGCCGGCTGAACGCAGCTGGAAGCGGTCAGTGCAGCTAAACTCTAAAAATGCGAAATATGGGTGTAGGTATCAAGACGCGCGGTATGCACGTCCCACTACATATTAAACAACTTCAGTCTTGAATCCGTTTCATCACATCAATAATTAGGTGCACTGGCATCTTCTACGTAAAGTTAGGAGCATCAATATTAACCACATATTCGCTAGTACTATCCGCACTTTAATGCAACATAGCTTTAGCTAAGCTAAAATTACGGCTCTGCAAACCTCTGGTACACTTCAAACTAGAATACTAAGCACGCATTTTGGATTCCGCAAATGCCACTCTAAATAAGACTCCAGTCTTGGGTCAGAATAATAATCTTTGTTTTATTATTTGAAACATAGTCGCAAAGCCAGCATTATTGACATAGAGGACAGCCTGTCCATACCCTGTAACCTCTAAAGTAATTTTTTCGTCTTTGTCTCTTTCATAAGATTTATCGTCATCAGTATTTGCACAGCTACTTTATATCAGCGGCAACCTATCTTTCTTCACGAGTTGGCCACCAGCACAAATATAAGGTTGATCACTGCCGCACAAACACTTTTTTTTATTCCTCCATGCCATGCACATCAAATGACTGGAACCATCTCTCCGCAGACAATATATCATTAGCCATTTTGTCCTTTTCCGGCATTCACTATCCCTACAAGGGTCGGTGCTTTCGCTCCTCTTGTTTCAGGTAGCCTATACTGGTGCTTCCGGCGAAACTGGAAAAAAATGAGGGTCTTAATTTCTGTCTATATGCAGAGGGTATCACGGTGTGTTTACATCATGGCAGTGGTTCGGAAATAGAAGATAAACTGCAGAAGGCAACTGACAAATAGTCTAAAGTGTGGCGGAAAGGGGACTCGCCTGCTCCCCACATAAGTCTGAAATGTTCGTATATAATCCCAAAAAACCCAGATGCAAGACGCATGAAACTATTCAAGTATACATAGAGGGGAAAGAGATTCCGAAGGCAGAGCAATAAAGGTCCTCAGCCTGACGCTGCAGACTCACAGCTACAATAGTAACTATTAACAGCCAGAGGACCATGAGGTGCAGAGGCTAAGTTGTTTCAAAAAGGCAGCGAGAAAGGGCGATGACTTCAAGAAAAGAACTTGTTGAGGCTAGTAGAGGCCTTTATATTCAGTAGGACGGAAAAACAAGATAGATGTATTAACTATAGGATGTCTGGGTGCACGTCCACTGAGACTCGTGTCGCAACTGTGTGCTCAGATACAGAGGCTCAGTAGCACAAACACAGACCCGGCGATACTCAACAGAGTTGAGATGGAATTTTGCGGGGTGTCCCCACCGAAGCTCGAACTGGACAAGAGCGTCAGGGAGAAGTTGGTAATGCTACCGTTACCAGGAAACATGTACCCTGAACATAATGGGGCTAGTAGACAGAAGAGCCGGGGGACCATTGGTCGATGCTACAATATTCAACCCAAACTGTTGGCGTACGCAGACGCGGCGTGCTGGCGAGACCGTAAGGCAGACGCTGTGGTAGTAAACGGACAAGAGGAAGCAGTTACGGCCTCTACAATCACAGCCAGAGCAGCTAAGGAGGTGGAAGAAGTTGCAATGACGCTAGCTTTCATGAGCACGGAAACAAAATTCATAATCAGCGATAGCAAAACTGTCATCCTAAATTTCGATAAAGGCATGATCGGCGCGGATTTTAGCACAGCAGAGCAATGCCAGCGCAATCAGCTCATCTGGACACCGAGACATACATCCGTCCTTGATGATGAGGCTACAAACCATCTAGCCAGAGGCATTTACCACCAAAATGTTCTTAGCCCCTGAACTAAGAGAGCGGAGAGCGCAATGTAAAATTTGTAGAGACTGCACGACACTATACGTGTATACAAGAGCGCAGGCTGGTGCCACCGCAGTATAATAAACGAGGGGATGGTCTGGAGGCGACTTCAAGCATATGCATATCCAAATCGAGTTCTCGTGAACGCAAAGTTTCCGAAAATAATATCGCATTAGTGTTATCACTGTGGTGTGAGGGGGTTCCTCAACCACATTATCTGGGAAGACTTCTTTTACCCGGGAACGGCACTGGACATCGAAAGCCTTGGAAGCCCTGCTGCAGAGCTCTGACCTCAAGTCCCTAAAGAAACTCGTCCGACTGGCCGAGGAGGCCGCCGAGGAACAAGACATACCTGCCAGCATATACACCGTTTTCGCAGCGAGGAGGAAAATAACCTCGAACTGGAGCGCGCTGCGCGGCTCCTCCTGTCTGGTATGTGGGGACGCGGGGATAGCAGCGGGGGCGGCAGGGCATTCTACGGAGAAAGGGCACACGTTGCAGTCTTTTGCACACTGAGTGTCTTGAATAGCCGCAAAGTATCTAAGCCGATTAGCTGATGTGAGCGATGTGCTTTCTTTCCCTGTTCTTTCTTCTTTCGCCCCTTTCTTCCCTTCGTTTCCCTAATCGTTTCATTTCCGCCGGCCGCTGTTTAGCTGCTAAGAGCTGCCGCGGTTAGCACAATCTTTTTTTACTTAGTTGTTTGCGTTAACAAAAAATAACAACCAAAAGGAGATGATTAATAGAAGATAAAAGATTAACAGCGGTGGTATGCTGTTCCACTTGCAACTCACTTAAATGGTCTAAGACGAGCAGCTTCTGAATTTCAAGCCCCAACCGAAAATATTTAGCTTTTGCAGCCGTTCATGCGAGTTCCGAACACTGTGTTTGTCGAGTAGGGACCGGGAAAACTGAATACCCGTGCAACAACGGCAGTCTTTGGGTAACAAGCGGATGATATTCCGTGCGGCAAATATTTACGAGATGCTGCCAGGTAAAGAACCATTTCGATTCAGTCACCTGAGGTTAATGCAAGTATGAAAGAACCTGTCCCACGTGAAGACAACGATATACTAATAAATTGGTTGTCAACTTATTTAGTGAAACAGCGCTACAACTTTTTTTTTTTTTTTGAAAACACGCATCTCGTAAGATTTAGCTGCCGATAATAAAGGGGAATATGATAATAGAAATAGCAGGGATTGCTTGCAGTAAGCAAACCTTGCAATGAAAAATGAACTATATAATCGTTGACAAAAGCAACTTTCGACAAGGTCATTATGGGACATAATTTAAGGTCACTATTTCATAGGTATCAACTGTCCATTTTATCTTGTATTTGGATGTCAGCATGACGGCAGCGTCAAACAAACGCAACTAAAGCCCTCAGAGAAATTGCAGGATAGCAGCTCCCGCCATTGACAAGTCATCGCCACTCCCCGCACATACAGGCAAGCAGGTGGTTGAGTCATGTAGGCAATGCTGAAATCCGATTGCCTGGTATAGTGGACGCTTGAACACCCTGCCTGAATGTCACCCAACAAAAGTAGCCAGGGTAGAATAAATGTATCCGAAATGGATAATGGATACTTAAGAATAGAACCCCAGTGGAGGTGTGGGAACTCCCGCAGTAGCCGCTCAAGCAGTAAAGAGTATATGAATGATCGGTTGACCCAACAAATGTAACGCGATTAGCAGTGCTCCTAAACGTGATATGAAACGGCTATATTTGCTTGCTTTCTTTCCTCAAATTGTTACGGTAAGCCTTCTCTGGAAATCATTTAAGAATAAAAAGTAAATCAAAAGCGGCCCTTGCGGCCAGTGGTGTGCCGCCGCCTCTCTGTGCCACATGAAAGTTGCACACTAATTGTAATCAGACTTGTAGCGTTCAGCCAACCTGATCAGGAGCATAATTTTTTGTCATTTCTGACCGAATAGCTTCGCTGCTACTGATTTTTTTTTTCTTTCAGCTAGGTACTTTCAGAAAGCAAAATATTGCATGCGAAAGCTCCAAAATGCCGATTTGCGCTACTTGTCGCCTGTTCCGCGGATGGGACCCCACATACCAGCATGGCGGTTGTTCACAACTCGGCCGCTAGATGGCACCACATACACAAAATGGCAGGTGACAGTTGACAGCCGTGTGGTGCGGACGCGTGTTCCATCGCTCTTCCGATTGCACGTGGCTACCGGAAACGGACGGACTGGCGACAGCGGGAGCTTCCGAAACGTCAAATAGATGAGTTCTTTCTTTTATTAACTTTATTTCGTTTTCAGCTAGTTAGGTTAGGTGCAGCCTAAAGAATAGATTTTAGCTCTTGGTCCTAGCGGCCTGGTTTTTCGTGCCGGCAGCTAGGTTTTCTTGGCGTTCGTTATTTAGCTATCTTGTTTAGATAAATATTTTTTTTCTAGGCTATTGGCATTCGCAGAATTGGTTTTTAACGCGTGTTTGCTAGTCGTTTCTTGTGTCTTCTTTTGGCAATTTGTATATTCTGAGAATTCGTAATAGATATAGTTCAGTCGATGAGCACTTAAGATGTGCAATCAAAAGAAGGTAAAGTGTATTCAGTGTGAGGCGCAGGTTAATCTCAAGAAAACGCGTTTTGACTCTGTAGGTGAAGCGGAAGGCAGTGACTTTTTGTGTCGGTGTTGCGTACTGAGTGCGCGTCTAGATAAATTTGATCAAGAAAGGGGCAGTTTAGTGTCTCGTGTGGATAATTTAGAAAATGAAGTACGTTTGATAAGAGCGGAAAATCAGAAACTGCTTGGACAGCTTACTCAAATTGAAAAAAAAAGGGGCCGACTTTATCCTTGGAACCAATGAGGACGAACATTCCAATGCGGGCCACATGGCTGGGGCCAGCACTGGCATGGAAGGCATAAGCAAAGTAGGTCAGGCGGATCCGAACCGTCAGAGTTATTTAGAAGCAGCTAAGACGCCGAAAAAAAAAAGGAAGAATGAAAATCCCAGAGATAAGGACACAGATAACCGAAAGCAGGAGCCAACAGTTGGGAGAGGGAGAGAGAAGGCCCAGGTGCTTATCGCCGGAGATTCTAACATGAACAGGTGCAAGCAAGATATCTTGGAACGTGTAAGGGGTGATAAGAGAGTGTTGGTTGGAGCCTTCCCAGGGAGAACAATGAGGGCAGTGCTAAAAGAGAGTAAAAATAGGCTGTTGAAGAATTCCACAGAGCGCAGTATGGTAATAGTAGCCGCGGGGCTAAACAATGTCCTAAAGGGTGACGCTGCAGGAGTGGTGGAAAGTTTAGCTAAGGGAGTTGACGAGATCAGGGAGATAGCACAGCAGACGCAGATAGTTGTATGCACAGTACCAGAGGTGCTAGGATTGAACGGAAAGATGGAAAAGGATGTGGTGACAGTTAATCAGGACATAAGAAAGTTAAGCCTGGAGAAGCGTTTCGAAGTGGTTGAGGTAAACAGGGAGGTACATAAAGCAGGTTTTGGTATGGCTTTTCAGCGAGAGGGCATTCATTTTAACAGAAGGGTGGGAGCAGAGATCGGCTGGCGCCTGGCAGGCAGGGCTGTAGCTTTTTTAGGGGGTCCGCGAGGACTCCGTGCACAGAGGTAGTTAGAAGTGAAGCAGAAGAAAGTGTAATAAAGGAGGCTGAGCCCCCAAAAATGGCAAAGAGTAGGTCGAGAAAGAAAAGACGACAATCACGTGCCCATCTATGCCATATGTACAGTGAGCACATTCCATGTATGCTGGTGAAAGAAATACGCCTACGCCACAACACCGAGCGTTTGTGGCGCAGGCAGGATATACAAAATAAAAATACCTACATAATAAAAACACTTGCTCTTGGCGCATGATAGCCTCAGTTGCTTATGCGCCAAAAAACCCAACACAGCACCGAGAGTCTGTTAATGAAAAAAAGAGGACTCAACATTAAAACGAGAACGAAAAGAAATGACGTCGGCGGAGGTGCCGAAGTTGCAATCCTATACAAAAGCAAACCATCTACTCGATACAAACGCGCAAGATGAAGCACCTCCCTTTGCTTGTTAGGGTGGCAAAAGCCTTTCGCGTTAAAAGAAGCAAAACGAAAAGGGGTCATCATAACAGGAAGGATGAACAAAGAAAATTATACATATCACAGAAACAAAGGAACGAAGGAGAACATAAACTCACGGAAAAGTTCGTCGGGCAAAGTCTGTAAATGTGTCTGTAAACTAGGGAGGCGCTCGGGGAGTTGATGCTCGGTGTGAAGCCTCAGCTAACAGATCTGCAGAGGCGGCCAGGATGCGACGAAGTGCTTATTGTTGTTGTTGTGGCTGTAGGAAGAAGGAAAAAAAATGCACGGGCCTGCTACTGGCTCTGTAGCTGAGCCACCCGATTTATTTATAGGAAGGGAAAGGCGAGGTAACTGTCTCACTTGTTTTCTGTGGACACCGCAACCGCGCCGTTAGGGAAGGGAGGAAGGTGGGAGTGAAAGTAGAAAGAGAGAAAGAGGAACCGTAGTGGAGGGCTACGGAGTAATTTCGACCACCTGGGGATTTTAGAGCGCAGCTCTTTGGCGTCCGTTCCTGGGTTTCGCGTCGGCGTCGGCCTCGTAACCAGCTCCGCCCCCCTTTCATCCCCTCGCGCTAGCAGCGACCGACTGATACTGCTGGATGCCGCTGACGCCGCTAGAGAGTCAAGATAACGTGACTGCATAGAACACCGTCGCCGCCATGCAGAAAGAGGAGGGGAAGGTCCCCCCCCCCCCCCCCCTGTTCCTGTGTGGCGGATAGGGTGCTCTTCAGTTGCCGACGCGCCGGTTATTTCACGTAGGCCCCGGCACGTCGACGAATACGTGACCACCTTCCCACGGCTAGACCTGGTTCTTGGCGCTGCGGAAGCGAGGGTATCGTTTGCGTCGGCATCGGCGGCGTTGTCCCTGAAACCAACTCGCAGCTGGGGTTGACTCACTATCGGCGTCAGCAGCATCAGTCAGTCGCTGCTATCTCTTCCCTCCTCCCTTTATCGCGTTGTCCGCTTGCTGCGCGCGCTTCTGCCCCCATCGTTTGCCGCTGGGTGTACACGCCGCTCCCCTCCCTCCTCTTCGTGCGAGTCTCCGGTTGTCAAAGCACCGGCTCGAACTTAATTCCTTTCTTCGCTCCTCCTCCAATGCAACCCCTGTGCGGTGGCAATCAGAGAGCCAGATCGGTGGCGGCGGATCTGTATATGTGCACCGCCCGAGCCGAAATTGCCGCTGCCGTTCGCCACTGCGAAATTATCTGCCAGTTTCTGAGCCATGAGCGAGACGAAAAAATTCTGTGATAGCGCATATATGTGTTGCTCGATTTCTTTGCTTCAATCTATCGAAAAGGTGAAACAGCTTATTTGCTGCGCTCAAATTTCGCATTAGGAAGTAAAGTAATCGTCGGTAATTTTTTAACGTGCGCTGACATCGCACAGCACACGGACGCCTCTTCGTTTCGCCTCCATCAAAACGCAGCCGCCGAGGTCGGGTTCGAACCCGGGTACTCCGGCACAGTAGTCGGGCGTCTTACCACTGCACCACCACGGCGGAGCCACCTCCGCTGCCTCGTGCAGACAGAAAAGAAAATAGAGAAAAAAGAAAAGGAAGAGGGAAAGACAGACGCGCGCCGCAACAAGCCGTCGTCCACCACCGAAACGGTGGCGGGTGCAATGACGGCCTACAAACGATAAAAATTCCGTGGCAGGCTAGACCCCGCCGCAAACGGCGGTGACCCAGCCCATCAGGGGAGTGCCAGTCCCAACCCAGTAGGGCCAGGCATTCTTTGCTGATTGCTACGAGCGCGGGCCGCGACATAGTCCGTGTGACACGCGCGTCTGTGCAATCAACAATCAAAACTACTGTCAAACACGCACACACACACTCACTTCGCAGAACGCGCACAGTTCACAGTTCAGCCGGGAGCGAGAAGCGGTGGCCGCTGGTCGACGCCGACTGAGACGCGTCGTATAATAATTATTAATTGGTTCACAGGAAGGGAAAGGCGCAGTATCTTTCACACTTGCTCTGTGGACACTTGAACCGCGCCGTAAGGAACGGGAGGAAGGTGGCAGTGAAAGTAGAAAGAGAGAAAGGGGAGCCGTAGTGGAGGGCTACGGAATCATTTCGACCACCTGGGGATCTTTAACGTGCGCTGACATCGCACAGCATACGACGCCTCTTCGTTTCGCCTCCATCGAAATGCAGCCGCCGAGGTCGTATTCGAACCCGGGTACTCCGGCACAGTAGTCGGGCGTCTTACCACTGCACCACCCCGGCGGGGCCGGGCGTCAGAAGCCACCGCCAGACAGGCGAGGAGGAGGAGGATACGGCCACTACGGCCGTTGAGCCTGCTAGGCAGCGTCATGGGGGTTACGACTCGGCGTCCGAGATGTCCATCTCTATGCCGTCTGGTGCCTTCAGTACCTTCTTATGCGGCGCTGATGCGCTCGAAGAAGATGCACAGCTCTCTGTGCCGAAAAGGTGACGCTTGCACGCTAGCCTTCGTCCGCCAAAGGCGTTTCCGTAGCGCGGCCCGCACTCAGGCGTTGTAGCCTCGTGGAACCAGAGCGTCTTGCCACCGTAACACCAGACAAGGTGACCTCCTTACTCGGGAGGACGGAGGTGGAAGCCGCCGAGTGCAGGAGGCGCGGGGCGTTCAGCAGAGCCTCCAGATTTGCCGACTTCACATGTGGAGCAGGCGTCGTCTACAGCTTGTCACCATGCGGGTGCTGCCCCGCCACGGGCTGCGACTCCAAGGCTCGGGGTTCGGAGCAGGGTACGTCTGAGGAAGTCTCGGAGTCGCTCCGAGAGGTTCTCACCTCCGTCACAGGCTCGCTGTCGAGGGAGGGCTCCGTAGTTGCCCAGTCGAAGAGGGCCTCAGACGTGGTCGTCAAGGCCTCATCGTCCTCCCTCTCTGCGTTCTTGCTGGGCTCCTGGGAGCTGCCCGACCGCTCCAGGTTCTCAGTCTTCTCGGGTTGCACGCCACGCTCTGAGGACAACTTGGCAGCCCCTGCATCAGAGTGCGGCAGAACACAACCCACCGTTGGGTGTTCGCCGCCACAGCGCTTGCAAGCAGAGCGGCAACCGGCACTACCGTGGCCGTAAGCGCTGCAACGACCGCCGCGCACCGCCGAACAAGCAGCGCCAAAGTGACCCTCGACGCCGCACTTGGAACACGCGCGTTTCATCCCTCGATACTCCAGCATGACGCGAGTCCGTCACCATTAGGAAGTTGGGGGGTGACCGTGACATTTCCAACTTGACCAGCCGCGTCCCGTTCCGAATGTGGCTCCTAGACTGGAACGCTACTTCTGACACGGATCAGACCTTTCCGTACGGGGAAAGCGCCGCAGCGAGAGCCTCGTTGCTGACGCATGGGGGAGGACGGTAAACCGTCACATAAGCCACCGGAGCTATCATCTGCTGCAGTGGCACTTCTTTTCCGTTAATGCCCACTAAGCCTAGCGAGCGCCATTATTTCCATCGTCTTGCCGACACAGGTGGTCAGAGAAATGGACCGGAGATTTGAAAGGGCTGGAGGCTTGCCAGGTTTAGGAATGAAAGAAATAAGTGAGGAAGTCCAGGACGATGGCAGAGAGCCTTCTTCCCAGGCGGCGTTATAGACGTTGAGAAGGTGCTCTTTTGCGTTATCGGGAATATTGTGAAGAGCGGATTAAGTGATTCCATCTTCACCGGGATCCGACCGAGTGAGTGAATGTGAGTGAAAAACTTTATTTAGCTCTAGATTGGCTTGTCTTCTGCGGTTTTCAGATGGCTTCGTCTATCTTCTAAGGCAAAGGTCGGTTGCCCTTAGTCCAGGGCTCCGCTGGATGCTGCTGCCAGTTGTGCTCGCCGAATCAGACCTTCTTGGTCGACTCGGCGATTGCTGGAGAGCACTCCCTCCCATTGCTCCGCACTCGGGTTTTTTATAACGGGTACCACGCTTATCCTCTATTCTTGGCACCAAGGGCATTTGTCAGTGTACTGTGTGTGATACATTTTGTGGAGTACGTGTAGGTTCGGGTAAGAGCCCGTTTGTATCTGCCTCGACGCGACTGAGTTCTTTCTGCTAAGGGAGTTTTGTGGTGGTGGGTGCCGCTTTCTGCAGTCCTTGTAATAGTTTAGTATCGTCGAATAATCTTGGGGTACAGGTTCGTTCCCTTCGACGTCGCCTACGTTGGATGCTCGGTAATAAGTGTACCCTCGAGCTATCCTGTCCGCCTCTTGGTGCCCAGTTACTCCCGCGTGTGCCGGCGTCCATACTATCGTATGCTTGATTGGTTTTTCGTTTGGTTGTCGTGTTATGTGGCCCCCAGAGCGAAGTATGCGGAGCGCTCTGTGCCCGATTCTGCCGCGAAGATAGTTGCGACATGCTGTTTGTGAGTCTGTAAGGATTGTTAGAGACCGTTTAGATCGATAGCCCTCCGCTACCGCTAGAGCAACGGCCGCTTCCTCAGCCTCGACTACCGTATAGTCTCGCTGGTGACCTCGCGTAGCGTCGAGTCAATCACTGTTGTTACCACATTGCTGTTGTGCTGCCCTGCTGTTCTGGTGTATGTGGCTGCGTCCAGTATACCGTCGTTTCTCTGGGTGCTAATGTCTTTTGTAGGTATTCAGCCCTTGCCTCTCTGCGTGCTTTGTGTAGGTTGGGATCCATGTTCCTGGGTATGGGCGTTACTTTTAGTGCGTGGCGATATTCGTCCGAGATTATTTGTGTCCTCTGTATCTCTTGAATTTGATCGGCGCGGCCCAGTTTCTTAAGCAGCTCCCTGCCAGGCGAGGTCTGCTGTGGTCTGCGCACTTGGGAGACTAGTTGTGCCTCTCAATTCATCGAAAGCGTTGTGTAGTCCTAGGGCTAAGAGCTTTTCGGTTGAAGTGCTGTGAGGAAGGTGAAGTGCGGTTTTGTAGGCTTTGCGTAGAATCACGTCTGCCTGTTGTACCTCACTCTTGATGGGGTTGTAGTAGGGGAGGCTGTATGTCACTCGGCTGACTACCAGGCTTCTAACCAGCTTGAGTGTGTCCTCCTCTCGCATGCCATGACATCTGGGTGAGATGCGCGTGATCATGCGAGTCACTTGTAGAGTGGATGCCTTGAGTAGGGCGAGGGTGTGGGTACAGCGTTGGTTTGACTGTATCCACATCCCCAAAATTCTGATGAGTGTTTTTTCTGGTATCGACTTCCCCTCGAGGTAGACGTTTAGCTTTAAGTCGTCGATAGTGGGGACTGTGCGGTTGTGTCTTCCTCTCCAAACTCTTAAGAGCTCAGATTTCTCGGTGGAGCATGCTAGCCCTCTTGCTCTGACGTAGTTCTCTACGCAGGTGGCTGCCTTTTGTAATTTCTCTCCGAGCGAACCTGTGTTGACCCAGATGGTGATGTCGTCGGCATACATGGCATGGTGCATGCCGTCGATTTCTTTCAACTGTTTTGCCAAGCCAATCATGGCTATGTTGAAGAGCTTCAAGCTCGCGCAGTGTAAAAGGGGCATCGAGGTCATTGCTTCACACAGCTTGCACAGCCTGTAGCGGGGCCGGGGTGGCAGTTCCTGGCCCTACGGGGCTGGGACGATAGGTCAACGCCGCTTGCGGCAGGGGCTAGCCAGCCACTGAATTTTTATCTGTCGTAAGCCGTCATTGCACCCGCCATCGCTTAGGTGGTGGACGACGGCTGTTGTTGCAGCGCACGTCTTTTTTCTTTCTTCTCTATTTTCTCTTCTGTCCGCACGAGGCAGCTGAAGTGGCTCAGCTACAGAGCCAGTAGCAGGCCCGTGCATTTTCATTTCCTCTTAAACTGATTTATTTATAGGAAGGGTTCTTCCTGCAGCCACAACAACAGCCTGTGGAGAGGGGAGGTGGTGAAGGGTAGTAGTTCCTGGCCCTATGGGGCTGGGACGGTAGGTCAACGCCGCTTGCGGCGGGGGCTAGCCAGCCACCGAATTTTATCTGTTGTAGGCCGTCATTGCACTCACCGCTGCTTCGGTGGTGGACGACGGATGTTGTTGCAGCGCACGTCTTTCTTTCTATTTTCTTTTTCCTTCCTTCTCTATTTTTTCTTCTGTCCGCACGAGGCAGCTGAGGTGGCTCAGCTACAGAGCCAGTAGCAGGCCCGTGCATTTTCTTTTCCTTCGTCCTACAGCCACAATAACACAGCCTGTGTATTCAGGGTAAAAGGGGGACAAAGGAGGTGGGAGATGGACCTGCAATTGTTGCGAAAACCTCATCGGGAGACTTTGTGGCTAGGGCTTTAGCAAGAGTCGGGGCAGGGGCAGGGGTGGTACAAAAGGAGGGTTCGAAAAAGACTCCAGGTTGACTTTTTATGGACAGCCGTGTCAAGATTGTTGCATAGGGTATTCCATCTAGATTCCTCAAGCGTAGCGCAATATGTCACAATATCATCTCGCAGCTTTGAAAGGATGTTCTGCAATTGGATGTTGCGGGGTTCCAGTCTAGCTCTTCGGAAAAGCTTTTTACGGCGCTTCCATGTAAAGGAAAGGCGCAGTACCTGTCAGACTTGTTAATGTGGATACCTGAACTGCGCCATAAAGGAAGGGAGGAAGGTGGCGGTTAAAGTGGAAAGAGAGAAAGAAGTCATAATGGAGGGTTGCGGAGTAATTCCGACCACTGTACCGCACACCATTTCAGTCGTGCTTAGCGTCCAAACCACCCAAGTAACGGAACCGGTCGCCATCCTTCCCGCCTCTGACAGATGAGCCCATTCCAGACAAACAGGTGAGCTGGGGCCCGCGATCTTCCTCCCTCGTCCGTGAGAACGCCCTTCTTAAGGCCAAGTTAGAGCAACAGGACCAACAAATTTAACAATAGAGCGTGCAAATAGCCAAGCTTAGCAATCAGCTACAGCTTTTACTGGAAAAATTGTCCCCCACAGAGGGAATGGAAGTCCAACCCCTCACCCCTCATCCAGCACAGAACCTTCCACCCCCTTCCCCATCTCCTGTCCCGCAGCAAGTCCCACACCTACCACCTCCCACAATGCCTCAACCAAGCGTAAGGCTACGGAACAGACCCCACAGCAAACGACAAACCAAAATCAATCACACCTTCCACTTCTCTGGCTCTCCTCGAACAAAAGCTAGCCGACAAGTTCGAAGCAATGGCCCAGAGCACGAATTCATGGGCCACTGACCACAGCACTTGGTTGACAGCGATCGAGCAGCAGCAATCTTCCCAAGCGAAAATCGTAGCCCAACTCCAGTCCAAGCTCAATAACATCATAGTCCCTCACCCCAAACCATCGACTACCCCATCTTGCAACCTACCTAACGATGGCAGGAAACCACGAGGAAATTAGAGTGTGGCAGTGGAATTGCAGGAGTTTTCGCTCCAAGAGCAGCAACCTACAACTCTACATTCAATCTCTGTCCGAGGCAGAAATGCCTACAGTCATCGCTCTACAAGAAACGTATGCTTCTGTTAAACTCCTCAACTACACCCCCCCCCCCCCTATACCGACAAACACAACCGTGTCTAAAGCAGCTACATTGGTACACCGGAACTATACCGCTAAAGATCACCCCCGATGGAATTAGAAGACATCGACTGTCATCTCATTGAACTCCTGCCCCGAACCAGATTGAGCCCTAGTCTCTTTATCCTAAACATTTACAGTCACCCTAAGCGTAAAGCAGCTCCCCTCATGGCAGTACTACGAAAAACATTACAGATCAGCATACACCACCCGCTGATTGTGGTAGGTGACTTCAACGCTCGACACGTCAGTTGGGGCTACACATCAAATTGCCGCAAGGGATCCCAACTCTGGGCGCCCCTACAAAACAAGGGCTTTACACTGGAGAACGAACCGCAGCAACATACGCGTATTGGCAACAGTGTGCTGCAGCGAAACACTACGCCTGATCTCAGATAATAATACAAACCCTAAAAGCCAAGTACCTCACAACTACGCCACGAACTATACTCCCTTCATACACAGGCGAGCCCAACCCCGATCTCGATGCAGACATAGCGACATGGGAGATTCGAGCAGCGATGCATAAACTCCGCACTATGTCCTCCCCGGGAGTAGATGGGATAACAAACAAAGCTCTGCGCAACCTCGATGATCATTCTCTCCAAGCCGTGACAGACTTGTTCAACAAGCACTGGAAGGCAAGTACTCTCCCCACGGAATAGACACACGCAAGAGTCACCTTCATTCCAGAACCAGGCTAACCACTAGAAAAACCCCTACTCCGACCAATCTCTCACATCATGCATGGGCAAACTTACTCGAGCATGTCATCCTTAACAGATTACACAACCACATGTATACTCGCAATATCTTCCTACACACAATGCTGGGATTCAGAAGCCACTTATCCACACAAGACATCATGCTTCAAATTTCCGAAGAAATTCTACATCCGCAGCATCGAGACCACACGAGAGCCTTACTGACTCTGGAGCTCACCAAAGCATTTGATAATATACAACATGACTCAATCCTTGACGCCCTCTCCAGCCTAGGGGTAGGAGAACGCACCCATTCATATATCGCAGCCTTTCTTCGCGACCGCGCCGCGGAACTCAAACTCGGTCCTACAGAATCCCCCACCTTCTCTCTAGGCAATCGCGAAACACCCCAGGGATCAGTCCTCTCCCCCTAATATTTAACATCACCCTCATCCCGATGGCCCACAAACTAACACAAATCCCAAACCTCTCCCACACCCTCTATGCGGATGACATTACCCTGTGGACAACCACGGGAAATGTAGGAAACATAGAGGACATTCTTCAAGCAGCAGCGGACGTAGTGGCAATGCACGCAGCATCCATCGGCCTAGCGGGCTCCCTCACTAAATCCAAACTCCTGTTACTCCACCCAAACCGCCGCCTTACAAAGCAAAAACATCCCTCCATGCACATCACCATAGATGGCGTCCAAGTACCCGAGGTCAGCAAACTTCGAGTTCTGGGAATGTTCCTGCAAAACAATGGACTCAACACAGAAACTATCCTGAAACTGACTATCACCAACTATCAGACTCATCAAACGAATAGCGAACAGGCACAGAGGCATGCGAGAGCACGATCTCCGGCGGCTTGTACAGGCATTTGTCATCAGCCGAATGGTCTATTCACTCCCGTATCTCTATCTTACAAAAAAAAAAAATAGGTCCTGAGTAGACGCACCTTTCCGGAAGCCAATTTGTTGAGGGGGAAAGAAATCTATGGATTCAAGATGAGTCTCGAGCCGATTGAGCACAATCCGCTCCATGGTTTTTCCCAGGCATGATGTTGAAGGAACTGGGCGAAGGTTTTGAAGCGCAGTTTTTTTGCCTGGCTTTGGAAGTAGGGTTATAAGTGATTGTTTCCAAGATGCTGGGAGTGTGCTTTCTTCCCAATGTAAGTTTATAATGCTCAGAAAATGTTCTTTGTCCTTGTCAGAGAGATTTCGATGAGGGAATATGTAATCTGGTCTTCACCTGGGACTGACTTCCGCTTTAGCTGTTTTAGCGCCCAGTCGAGATCCCAGAGGGTAAACGGCTGATCGAGTTCTACATTGGAAGCACCAGTGTACGGAGTATAAAGGCTGGGTAGGGGAGGAGGAATGTAGAGATCGCGGAGTTGGGCTGTTAAGGCATCCGCGCCTAGTTGAGAATAGTGCTTCTCGAGAGTGGGAACAGGCGCCGGTTGAGGCAGATCCAAGCCATAGTGGCCCTTGATGTGCGAAAAGCCTTTGATAACCTTGCCCACGATCCTCTATTAAACATCCTTGCCTCTACTGGCTGGGGTCCAAAGATGTATGGCTACCTCACAGCATTTCTCCGCGACCGTACGGCCAAGTTCCGCCTCCCCGATTCGATATCTGATCCTTTCCCCCTCACACGTGGTACTCCTCAGGGCGCTATTCTGTCACCCACCCTTTTTAACCTTGGAATGGCTCCTCTATCTCGTATTTTAGCGTCTATCCTAAACCTAAAACACACATTCTATGCAGACGACCTTACTCTTTGGTGCACTTCTGGGTCTCCTGGAGTAGTAGAGGAGACCCTACAGCAAGGTATCGATGCAGACGTTAGTTACCTTGATAAAGTAGGGCTATCTCCCACACCTGAAAAATCTGAATTGCTGCTGATTGCAAAAACTCGCTATCAACGCCAACATAACCAGCTGATCAATCTCACAATGGCAGGTCACCCCATCCCTCGTGTATCATTCTGCCGGATCCTCGGACTTCATATCCATGAGTCAACCAATCAGGCCAATGTATCTACAACCGTTAAAGTTTGCAATCAGCTTACGCATCTAGTTCGCCGCATAGTCAATAAGCACGCCGGGCTACGCGAGGGTCAAGTCAGGCAGCTTGTCCACGCATTAGCACTTAGCAAAATTTTATATACGATTCCTTACCTTACACTAACTTGTCGCCAAAGACATCAGATTGAGGTTGCGCTTCACATATTGCACAAGGCCGCCCTTAACGTCCCTGTAAATTCGTCCACGGAGCTCCTATACTCTACGGGGCTGTTCTTGCCCCTGGGAGACCTCATACAACAACATCGCGACCGGCAAATGGCACGTCTTTCTAGCACCAAACAAGTGTGGGGGTTCTTATTAAGCCGTCGAGCCTCTTCTGAGGTCTAGGCCGCAAACACAGAGCTCCCGCGATCACACACCACGTGCAGCCGTTCTCACGGCCGCAAAGTAGTAATGCAAAATACGACACAACACAGAACAGGACTTTGCCCGGAACCAGATGTTTATTGGGTCTTCCCAAAAAGAACGCTGGTGAAGGTCTTGCTGGAGACCCTATCCTTTTGGATGGGGCCTGACACTTCGAAGGGCAAGATGGCGACAACAAAGAAGTATAGCGGGGAGGTATTTACCTTGCGTCCTTCCGTTGTCGCGGCTCGCTGTCGTCTCTCCTCGGCGGTAGCCGGTTCCCGCCGATCTCGGCGCATCTTGCCCTTTGTCCTTTTTCGGCCAATGAGCGTCGCGTCTGCGACGCCTAGCGGTGCGCTCCTGCGCCCGGCGAGGGAAGAGGGAAACGCGGCGCTATCGAGCAACCCGTTTGGGTTACTCAACCCCGGAAGAGAAGGAATACTTTTGTCCCCTTCATCCTCCGCGGCGCGCGGCGTTTCGGAGGGATGCGTGGTTCTCCACGATCGCTACACAAGGACATTGAATACTACAGCAGGTTGCACTCAAACCTATAGACCTCCCTATAATTACCCTTTCTTCTTCGCTCCCGGATAACCTCAGAATAATCCCCATTCGAAAAAACGTTGCACCCGACACTAACACAGGCAGGCGTTCCGCTCGCGTTTCCAACCATGTTCACCCAACAGATTCCACGATCATCTACACAGATGCATCACGAACTAACGTCGGAGCGGCTGCTTACTCAATTTAGAGCTGTAGCGATGTAGTGACGCATACCCTCGGTCCTTACATAGATCCTCCTCCTACAGCGACTCTCGAGACCCTACCAATAGTTACCAGTATTCAAGACCTCGCACAAGCACCCCTAACCCTTCAGGATATACCATATACAGTGATTCAATACAAGCTATACGCACCATTCACACGGGTCGCATTCCTGAAGAACTACACGATGATCTACACAGAGCTCTTACCAAACTACGTCCCCACACTGCAACACTGAGGTGGATTCCTGGTCACGCTGAAATCCCAGGCAATGAGGTAGTGCATCGCCTCGCCCGCGAACTTCAACACCGGGCGCCTGGGATTCCCTGGCCTTATCCACCAACGTGGGACACTACTCTTCACTACAAAAAAGAAATCAACGTTCACTACGACAACATTAGAGAAACTCTCCGTACACTTCCTCTTCCTGATAAATCTCTCACTACCACGCAAATCCGCATTCTTAGACGCATACAACTAAACACACTGATTACTCCTGCCCGATCTTTTCTATACATAATCATACATTCCCCTGCATGCCCAAATTGCCCAGAACACTATGCAAACTTGGAGTATTGCATCTTTTCTTGCCCTGTCGCCCTCCAATCTCCTCACTTTCCACACCCTCCTCCCCCAACGTGGCGGGCTTGGTTAGCCTCGGACCAGCTGCAAGATCAGTTGGCCTTGGTGACCCTGACCCAGGACATTCTTAAAGTTTTTTCCTCCTCCTCCTATCTTACAAAGGCAGAAACTGAGACAGTGGACGCACTCATTCGTCAGGCATACAAAACAGCACTTCACCTCCCGAAACATACTCCTACCACACGCCTCCTAAATATGGGAGTGCACAACACAATCCAAGAACTAGTGGAAGCTCATCGTACTGCCCAGATCAACAGACTTTCCTCCACAGAGACGGACAGGTTCATTCTCGCAGCGCTAAAACCCCAATCAATTGGTCCACCCATTGAAAACTTAACAGCCACCTAGTCCCCCAACACATCCGCGACAACCTTACCGTACAACCCCGACCTAAAAATATGCACCCTGCTCACCACAAGGCACGACGAGAAGCTCGAGCCAAGGCGTTACACAAAGCACACGCGACTGACACCGAAGCGGCCTACGCAGACGCAGAAGAATACAGTCACCCCATGGCATATGTCATCAGTGTGATTTCTTATAACTTCAGTTAACTTAGTTTCTGCCTCTGTCAAAGCAAAAACGTCGACCGAAGCCGAAGAGGCAGCCATAGCGCTAGCAATCTCCTCTTCCACTGCCACACTCATTTTCAGCGATTCTAAAACGGCCATTCAAAATTTCGCAAGAGGGAAAATACACCCAATCGCCCATCAAATCTTAACCTCTGGTTCCACAGCTCCCCGACCCATTCACATCGTCTGGGTACCAGGCCATGCAGGGAACCCCGGTAACGAGGCAGCCCATTCAACTGCTCGAGCGCACGTCAACCGAGCGGGGCATACCGAAGACTGGGGAAGCACGCGGGACAGACTTCTCACCTATCATGACATAACACTTCACTACCGAGAACGAATCTTATATCCCCCACCTCACACCTCTCTCTCAAAACCCTAACAATCTGGCGACAGCTACAAGCCAAAACCTTTCCCTCCCCAGCTTGGTTGGCCTTGGCACACCCGGGCCAGTACGACCCCACATGCTCTCTATGTGGCGCACCTAGAGCCACCTTCAATCACATAATGTTTCTATGTGACGATTTGAAGCCACCGCCCCAATGGGGCCTCATGGACCAGGAAGGTTGGGAGATCGAGGTCTCCAGCTCGGACCCAGCAGCGCAAAAGATGCTGGTTGACTGGGCTGAAGCGGTCGCTGCCAGGCACGGCCTGACAGACACCAGCCGGGATCAGGAACCACCTCAACCCTTGTAATGTACCCTAGTACCCACAATAAATGTTTTACCACCACCAGCGTTAAGGAAGTTGCGAGGTAATTCATTCCTGCAGCAGGTTCAGCTCATCCATCAGGGCAAATTGACTCGCACTCAGAATTGTAACCGCCACGTTCACATGCAGTATAGAGAAAGGAATTTATTTTCCGTACCTCGCTCCTCAGCGGTAACAGAGAGGGCGCTCGACTCCTTAACCTAAGGACCCGGGATCGAATCCTAGCCTCGGCGGCCGCGTTTCGATGGCTGCGAAAAGCAAAGCGCCCGTGTACTATATCAATACCTAAAAGCAGGTCTGTGCGTTAGCTGTTGTCATATGAGCAACGTCATTTCCGGTAGGCGTCTCATGGCGATAACTGCCGTAGTGCAACGCCTTCCGTTGAACTCGCAGTGGGACGCATGAAGTTTCAAGAAGCGGCGTCCGAGTGACGTGATTGCCCGGCAGGCTACAAGAGAAAAACCAAGCAAATAAAAAAAAATATATAATTAAAATTTAAAAAAAAAAAACGTCATGAGCGTTTGCTACCGCGTCAAACGTTGAAGCTTAAATATCCCCTAATTTTTGCGTTCCTGGTCTACTTTACGTGCGTTTCTGCAGCTGAACAACGTGCACGGTGTTGCCGCTATCGGCATGTCAAGCGTGCTGAACAGCCGAGGTAACTGCGAACGAAGCGACGAAGCTTCAAGTTTTCTCGTTCCCGAGAGACGATGCCCAACAGCGCTAGTGGCTGCAACTCATATTACGGAAAGATTACGAGATAACAGCTTCTTCAAAGGTAAAGATTACTTTCATTGTGTGTTATGCACATTGCCGCGCTCTTCGTGCATGCATATTTTCCAGTCGTATGAACACTTTGAGCGTTAAGCCTACTTTCGCGGAAAGTAATAGCCGTGGTATCGCTGAAAGGAAGTCTAGAATGTTTTCAATACCTGCGTGACTAGACTGTTCTCAGTGATCTTTCGCACAGAGGTAGTGTATGAAAATCAGGTTTGTTTTTTACTACGCTTGCGTTATATATTTTCCTGATTCGGTTCTGCAGCTAGCAAGAAATGGCGTTGCCGGTTAAGCTGCTGTATCTTATCTTTCACAACGCTGCGGATGGTGTGGATGCCCGATTTATTCACCGTCATCTAAGTATGCTCTGAAATCGTACTACTTAAGACCGGCCACTAACAATTAGGTTCTATGCGACGATCTGTGCGAATGCGACCGGGGTAGTGGTGCGAGTCAACGGTTTGTATTATTCATGATGCAGAAGCTAGCACGATTTCGGCGACGATAGTATGGTTATGTGTAGTAAAATATGTAGAAAAGGTTCTAACCTACTCTATATATTGGCATGTCTCACAAATTCTTAACCTCAGCATATCGCAAAATCAAAATACCTGAGAATCTGCCTCAAATTGCGCATTGTGGTGCAAAATTTGAAAAAGAAAGGCGCGCGGTTACGACACTAGGTATACATGTCTTGCACGGGAGGTAACTTCTGCCCTCGCCCAACGCGAGCGGCCATGCTGGTGAACCAGTGCCAGACCATTCGTCTGACCGTCTGTGTTTCGCGCTGGTAGCTGCGTTACGCCGGACCACTGTACAGGCGCTTTGGGCGATATTTGCGTGTTCTTTTGATCGATATGCCTCCTCTTCAGAGTTCAGAGGAATGAGCCGTTATGTGCAAGCTCCCTGAACTAATTGGATCGGCGCGCGTGCGCTATGAATTGCAAATGTGCGGCGGTACGGATCCAGATATGCTACGACCGTGAGTCGACACAACGGCCGACGTTGATGTGTTCCCTGAAGTGACCCACAGTAATATCGTCAGCTATTTAGCTTATTCCTGCCCCGCCGGGGTGGCGCAGTGGATAGGGCGATAGACTACTGTGCCCAAGGACGCGGAATCGAATCCCGGCCTCGGCGGCCGCTTTTCGGTGGAGGCGAAAAGCTAGGCGCCCGTGTGCTGTGCGATGTCGGTGCACGTTAAACGAACCTAGGTGGTCAAAATTTCCGGATCCTCCACTGCAGCGTCTCGCATAGCCTGAGTCGCTTCAGGACGTTAAACCCCACAAACCAACCAACCATATATACATATATATATACATATATATATACATATATATATATATATATATATATATATATATATATATATATATATATATATATATATATATATATATATATATATATATATATATATATATATATATATATATATATATATATATATATATATATATATATATATATGGTGCGAGATGACACCTAAGGACCGACACAGGCACCAGCGCCGACAAGCCGCCGACCAGCCGTTCTGCTCTTCTTCCTCATTCCCTAACCACGCGCTTCCTCTTCTTTCATGCCTGGTCGAAGTTGGATGAGTTGAGCCTTAATACGTTCAGCTGGACGCTCACCCCGATAACCGTAATTCCCACTTAGGTTAGCGTGGAAGCCATATCTGGCTCGAACTTTGGCTCTTTAGGCTTGCCCTCAACCTCCTTTTCGCCTTCCTTGCTTGACGAGGAATCATCAGCCCTTTCTACCACCTTCAAGTTCTCATCTCTCTGCTCATCCTCGTCGCTGCTGCCCTCCGCGGCCTTCGCCTCCCTCTTGGTACCTTCATCGACTCCTTCCGATTTCCTGGACTCTTGTAGCTCAATTGCAAAAGTTTCCACCTGTGTACGTTCAGAGGTGGTTCTTTCTGCCCGGCATCTTCATTGAGCGCCAGGTATATGTCATCGCATGTGAAACTTTCCTCGCAGCCACGACGGCAAAAACCAAAACCGCAATCCCAGCCTTCAACTTGAGCACCTCAATGCGTTCGACGCTTCGCTCGGTAGACACCTCTATGTCGAGCCGAGTGTTGGTCTCGGTGAGCTGCCGCAGGCGCTTCCCATCCGCAGCGGAAGGACCGTTCTTCTCCTGTTCGAGGTGGTCACCTATACCATGCTGCAGCTGCTGCTTCTTGAGCAATTCTCGCAGCTCCCGCTCAAAGGACGCCAGCCACACTCCGAGTAGGCCAGATCATCCACCTTGACTGTAGGTAACAAACGCTCCAGTAGCTCCCGCTTCTTGCACTCACACTCAGCTAACAACCTTTCTTCCAAGCTCTGAATTCCCTTCGCATACCTAGTCTTGAGGATCCCCAGCTCCACACTCAACTCATTGGCTTGGGCTTCGGCTTCGGCTTTCGTTCATATACCTGCGGCCTTTTCCACCTCTCTGTTCTTGACATGTAGGTCTCTGTTCTTGGTCCGTTGGTCATCCAGCTCGCGACGCAGCTCCACCACAGCAGCCGTATGTACCTGTTCAAGCCGCTGCTTGCCCCCTCCGCGGCGTCCGCCTTCTTGCATGATAGCTCACTCACCTCGTGGCTGTGGGTATCGATGGCCTCGGACAGGCGGGCGCGCCACTCCTCGGTCAGATGAGTCTTCTCCTCATAGCGCCGCTCCAGAACGTCCAGACTACGCCGGTGTTCCTCCAGCTCCACTTGATGCGCCTTGCTCAGTTCCTTCACCTTGGCGGCGTGCCAGAGGGAGCGCTGGCGCTCATCTTCCAGGTTGCGCTCCCTCTCGGCCAACTGCCTCTGTAATGCTCTGAAAGTGGGCCTCTTAATCGGGGCCCCGATTGCATCACTTGCCGGTCACCTGGATAGTGAGGCTCAAAGCGGGGATGATCGAGTCAGGGCGCCCGACGCATACCTCGCGCCGGACCTCGGAATCCCCGATGGCGTCGAGAAAACCCTCGGTGCCGATCAGGGCCACGGCGTTCTGAGGCGCTCCCGGCAGCCAACTGCTGGATATCTGCCGCGAGGTCCCGGGGGCTTTCCCAGGGACCCAGCCGACGAGCACACAGTACCTGGTATTAGAGCCACGGTTGCGGAGATTGATCGTCAGTCTCACGCTCGGCGGGAGTGAACGCATCCCACCGCTGCCACCAAAATATTACGGTGCAGGATGGCGCCTAAGGACCGACACAAGCACCAGCGTCGACCAACCATTCTTCTCTTTCTCATCCCCTAACCACGCGCTTACCCCCCGCTTCCTCTTCTCTCACGCCGTAACAATATATACCACTAGACCTTGTCCAATTCTTCATGTGGGTATGTGCCATGTTTAAAAAGGTCGAGAAGAAGAGAAAGAGCTTTCAGAAACAAGCCTTTTTTGTTTACCAATCCCTCCGAAGTTTCGTTTGTTTGCGAGCGCAATGAAGTCCGAGCTCAATACGGAACAGGAGGTCGCCTGTAACGTGATGTGCAGCGCCAATGCAGACGTCGCAATCTCACTCCCGCACGATCTGTGCATAATGGAGCGGACCATGGTGGAGCAAAACTGGCCGCAGTTGCGTGCAACCGATAGCGCTTGCTTTCAAAAGGGATAAGTTTACGCAAGATAACATCACCTGATTAAAGTTGACGCTAACTTTTATCATACTGTGCTTGACGCAAAATAAATGCATATTTTCAAGCTCCTTCTTTTTTTTTTTTTGCTCATCGAGACATCATCCACCTGACGTTTTCCATAAATTTCGATCGATGAAGGGTGGGCGATGGCTCGGGATAATACGGTAGTGATAAAAAGTATAAAGGAACGAGTGATAGCGAGCGCTGATATCGCTGCGAGAGCGCATGCGCGGACCGGCGCAACAAAAAAATAATTGCCTTGCTTGTCGCAGCAGACGTCCGCTCCTTGTGCCCCACAGACGCGTGCGCTAACAAATACCAACTCCAAAATATCAGGGCCCATACTTGGAACAGCAAAATACAAAATAAGAAAAAAATTGGAGAAGGACTGACTTCTGGAGCGCTTGGCTTGCGAAGGTTGGCCACGTGACGTAATGCTCTCCTGAGTTTTTCTTTTTTTTTTCCTCCATAGATAACCCACAGTGACACCACCACGTAAGCGGGAGTGTTGGTGCTTCAGATGATGTGCTGGATGCCGGTGGTATATTCCGGCACGTACTTAAGCTGACGAACGTCCTGCAGAGTTGCAGGAGTGGTATAAGGCATATGTCAAGGACAATTAGTTGGTAAATATAGTGCAAACACGACCTTCCAGAATGTGACGGAAGTGGTGCACAGCGAGGTATATACAGGCACATGGCGAGCAGCTGCTGGCCAAACATACTATAACGGGTATGAGTAGATATCATTTGCTTGAAGAAAAAAAATGCGAGGGGCTGCCAGCCGCCATGAGTATGTTTTTGGAGAAAGACAGCGTCAGCAGCTGCAGTACTGGACGCGTTATTCATGAGTGGAATATATGACTGCCAGGTGCAGGGTGTGCGTAGTACATATTTCAATCGGGATATAAGAACTCATTGAAGCCAGCCACTGGCCAGCATACTGGTGTTTTATGCACTTTTGTTTGTCAGGTTTCAGGCGTGATTACGATGGATCTATAAATGTGTGTAGTAAAACTCAGTTGAAGTGGTTGCAAACTTGCAATATGCTTTCAAGCAAGAGCTTATTCCCCGTTTATCTTTGGTTGTTGTTGTTTTTTTTTTTCACTCGCGTCTGTTTCCTTTCTTTCCTCTGTATTCTTATGTGAGCACAATTTTTTCGGCTGCTAAATGCATTTCAAATAATATCTAGCTTGCTGAGAAACAATAAGTGATTTCGTGGTGGGTATGCTGGCGCCTGCATGTAGGAATGATTCTGCCGAGTATAGTTAGCTCCATGGAGAAGCCGGCGTTGTTTTCGACCGTGTGTAGAGTACACGCATTACAGGAAGCCCGGCCAGTTTGTGAGTCGCCTCGAAACTCTCGACGCCGAAGGGAAGGATCAATTAGCACGCGTCTAATGCGAGAATAATATCTGCTTAGCTCGTAGGCGATGTGATCGCTAAACGAATGGCACCTGGGAGCCCACATGCGACAGCTGAACATATGCCCTCACAGCATAAGAAGTAAGTCTAGTAGTCACCACCTATGTTCACATTCACTCACAGAATGACATAGTCCACTCCAGAAGTCATCATGCATGCACACATTCACTCACAATAAAGAACAGTCCATTCCTGCTGCCACCATCTATACTCACATTCGCGTACCGTAACCCCAACCTTTCTGCGTTGTTATTCCCTTCAGTATGCAACAACTCGGTCAACACTTCTTTTGTCTAACCTTTCTAATACAACACCAGTAGATTTGTGGTCACAGCACGAGCCTCTACGCGCAGGTGTGGCAGAAATCATGACGAATGTATACGTCTAGTATGCGGAACTCTCTGCCAGTGATGCGGAGCCGCAGGTGTGACATGTGCTAAGGGGGCTCTCTAAGCAAGAGGGGGAGGGGGGGGGGGGGGGGGGAGGTTATGAACCTATGTCTCTCCCCCCTTGCGACTTAGGCCACTGGTCTATGGCGCTATTTCTGATCACGAACAGCCAAATTTCATAAAGCACTTCCTTTGCACAAGCCCTTTCTTGACAAAAAACTGGATGGCGATTACGTTTCCGTCACCCCGTCCGCATAGCAGACGCCCAGTGACATCGTTGCGGAAATGGTACCGCTGCGAGTAAGCTTTTGCTTTTATGTGGATTTAATTGCATTGAAAACCACCTGGAGGTATATTGAGCTTGAAAACTGCACGACGGTTTTGTACGAGCAACCACGTGTATGGCGGTCAAGAGGAAGCAAACGCCGCGACGTGGCCGTCTGATATCACTGGCAAGTGCGTCGCGCAAACGAAGTGTTGACTACGACATTTCCCTTGAAGTAAACAAAATTTACAGCTTACAGCTAAATTTACAGATCATTTAATATGTGCTGTACAGCGACTGAAATTGACCCCCTGCCAAAATCCGTGCCAGCTTCTTCGCAAGCATGTTTTTTTTTTTTTTTTTTTCATCAAAAGATCTTGTTCCCCAAGAACACTCTCGCATTATTTGAAGAAGCGAAAGGAAGCAAGTTCCTCCTTCTGCCTAAAGCTCAGGAATGTTTCCAGTCGACTGCAAGATAACCCGGGTAGAGGTGTTGAAAGGGCTCAGTGTTTGACTACCAACCCTTTATCAGTAATTCAAAACTTGATCTGCTCTGAAATACTGCGTCAGCTATTGCTCCATGAGAATGCGATAGATGTGTGATTGCATGTGTGACACGGCTTGGTTGGCTACAAAAAAAAAAAAGTTTGATGCGAAATAAAATTCAGTTATTAGTAGCGCTATTCCTGTCGTTGGTTGTGTGCCTTCTTAGTCCTCGTCCGTCGCGCCGTATTATTTTTGGACCAAAATGTACCAACTAGGCCAAACATCAGATCTACTTTATGAGTAAAATAGAGGATGAAGGTGGTTGTCTCGCGCCCTACTTCTTCAGCATGACTGATTTCGTCCCATTTTTCACGCTTCTGCCCTGCGGCACGTAAGCGACTCGCAAATGTGGATGTGCCGTAAGGAGGCGCCTGCCTCTGAAGGCAGCTGCAGACGGCATTGTAACATCGGGCAGCACATTTCAGCTGATTGAGATTAAGTGTCCTTACAGTTTGAGGAACAAGTGCCTGATTGATCCAGACAATGAAATCAGCTATGTACCATATATCCACTATATGTGAATGGCCCATCACAGTTGCGTAAACGCATTCTTACTGAATGCAAGTAATGATGATTCTCTATGTCCTGAGAATTGACAGTGCTTTGCTTTATGTGTATTGTGCTCAAAGAAGCACAGCTGTAACCATTAAAAAAGAGAAAGCGTTCCTTTCTGAGTGTGTAACAAAGTTAGAGGACATTAATTTTAGCCGTCCTCAAAGGATGAATTAAATGAATTCCCAATCGCTTTCATATTTTGTAAATAATGTACAAAGCTCCTCCGTTTTGTCATGCTATCACTGCCGTGTATTTCTCCGCGCTATCCTCTTCCTGTCGTTCTTTTTTTTTTTTTTTGTCGGCCGCAGCTCGGGTGCTTCATACATTGAGAACAATTGCCGCGACAAGCAACATCCTTTTCCGTTTCTTTTTCTTAGTTTTCTTTACTACACTATTACCACCATCCAACGGCACCGTCTCCTCATGAAACATTTTGGTTCTATTTTCTTATCTAAGGTATTTTGACTTCCGAGGTAATTTTGTGATGTTGGTAATGAAAGAAATAAATATACCTACAAATGTACAAACCAATCTCTTTGTTTCTTTTATTGGTTCAGAAAGGGGCTTAGCTTTTGAGGATACAAATAAATATGCAAATGCACTGCCTGAATCCACCGCTCCCTCTTTTCGGTTTCGAAGGATCTACAAGGAAAACGATAAAATTTTATCTTCGGCACCTTCCTGCAGTGTTTTTATAGCTGTTATGGCATTGGTAAACACCGCAATAGGTCGAGCCACCCATAATTAGATGATTTTATTTTCGCCTTCGGTGGAAACACCTTGCCACTCGCCTCTCTGACTGCAAACTGAAAGAGAGAGTAGCGTCCCACTTTCGCCCCTTCTTTTAACTAGATGGCGCCACGCGCGCTCACCAAACTGCAGCGCACGGAGCCTCATGACGAATCATCGGCATCCGAGACGCTGTCTGCAGCACGCTAGCTGATAGTTAGGAACGCAGTGTTTACGTGCCTACACGCATTCTTGCGTTGTAACGATAGCCCTCCCCAATAAAGAACATCTAGTTCGCACTCTGCCCCATCGAGTATCGTAGCAAAGAAGCTATGAGAGAAATGTACCGGGAAATTCCCACACAGACAAGATCTAAGGCAGCTAATTCTCCACAACTATACCGTACCTCAGATGCTAAGCATAAGCCGAAATGAGGACTTTTAGAAGACACTATCAGAGGGCCCCGCAGCGGCGGCGCAGTAATTAGGGAGCTCGACGGCTGTACCCAAGGAAGCGGGATCGAATTCCGGGCGCGGCGGCCGCTTTTAGATGGAGGCAAAAAACGAGGCGCTCGTGCGCTGCGCGATGTCATGCGCGTTAAAAAGCCCCAGATGATAGATACTTCTAGAGCCCTCCTCTGCGGCGTCTCTCATAGCCTGAGTCGCTTTGGGACGTTCTGCCTCTTAAACCAAGCTGAACTTTACTATGAGAGGGGCTAATTTTTATTGATTGGCATGGCTGGTTGTATGTAACATTTCTGCGTGCCTCCCAGGCCACTTTTCGATGGAGGCGAAAAGCAAGGCGCCGTGTGCTGTGCGATGTCAGTGCACGTTAAAGAACCCCAGGTGGTCGAAATTTCCGGAGTCTTCCACTACGGCGTCTCTCATAGCCTGAGTCGCTTTGGGACGTTAAACCCCACAAACCAAACCAAACCTCCCAGGCTGTCGACAAGATTGTCGGAGCCCTTCGGAAAGCACACTTTCTCGTGTCTATGTCGCTCCTTCGGCTATAAGAGATAGGAAAATAGCAGTATTCTGCTCAGTGGCCAGGAGATCTATTACCCTGCATATAATTTTAGACCTTTAATTGACCGTTGCTTTAATATCAAATAATATTTTCCATGTGTCTGGACGCAGTTAACCTTTTTAATAAACAAAGGACCGGACAAACGCGCTCTGTGCGACGGTGAGCACGTATATGCAGTTTTGGTCAAAAGTCCTAAAGACAAAAGATTTTTGTCTCCACCGCCAATTGAAGCCGTCATGGCACCTTGTAAGATTATATGGTCGCGAAATAGAATGCGCTATAGTTTCTCCATATGAGAAGAAACCATTTCCCCATATTTTAAAGTTCCCTCGACCTTTAATGATACCGTCACGGGTCCATCTTGTGACTAAAACGAAAATCATTTGGCGTGCGTGCGTGCGTGCGCGCTTCCATATGTACATGCGTTCCCGCATGTGCGTGCATGCATGCTTTTATGCGTGGGCTTCTATGTGCTGGAGGGACCGCACCTGCAGGCACTAATTGTTCGCTTACGTGCGCATGTATTCATGTGAGTGCAAACTTGAGAGTTTGTGCGTGATCGCACATTTATTAACTTTGCCTCATTGCGCAGGAGATGTTCACTGCTCCTGTGGGGGTTTGGACTCAAATGCTAATAGAAGTCACTTCTAATCACGTTTCTAAACGACACATGAGACATGAGACACCGGATGAATTTAGACCCCCTGGGTTTGGTTAAGTGGCACTGGCGCATATATATAGCACAACGCACAGGCGTTTTTTCATTCTCATCGTTTTCTCATTGGATGGCACCCTCAGTTGCAAAAGCCAGAATTCTATTCTGCGACGTTGGAATGACCGTTGATGCTTTCTGGGAAAGTTGGATGTGTTCTCAACTGCTAAAAACAGCCTTAAATCAAAACTGTACCACCAGAAATTTAGGTAAGTCGTCGAGGCAATGCATATGTCGCACGGGTGATGCATGCATCAGCGCGTCATCGCTCGCGACTATGAAGGAAAGAGCACGTTTTTTTTTTTTTTTTTTTTGGATGCTGGAAAATCAACAAAGAAGTGACTAGTGTTAGTAGTGGCTAGTATTTTAACAGCGATAAGCCGAAAGCGACTTATATCCTTGATAATGAGTCGAACCTACTATTAAACTATTAACGAACCGATTGCATTCGTTGTATCCGAAGTTCGTACAGTAACAAGGCTTGTCAAAATAAAAATTCAGGTAAAAGCGACATTTATTTTATTTGATTTCCTTTTCCAATGCACACCTAATCAACGCAGCGCTTTAGAGGCTATCCAACGGTGTCATCTGCTCCTGCCCGAGATCCTTGCCGCCAACAAGCTGGTTTTTAACACCAAATAACTAAACAAAAGCGACTCTTGGTAGGTGCTGCTCATCGTCATCATCTTCATCACATTGCTGACAGTAAGGAAGTGGTCCGTACATCGCCTAAAATGGGCTTTCATACAGTTCATGGCTATGTGATGCGAGCATCAACATCCGTGCCGTCATCCAAGGAGGTCCAGCCAGCTGTGCATCAGCGACGCGTCATCACAAATCTGCTTGCGTCAATCGTTTGTCGACGTGATACGTTCCTACCCATGGAAGAACGAAGCTAACGCAAGACACTGCCTGCACCTAGTAGCAGCGTAGAACGTGGGCAGTATAGTGCAGGCAGCGCTTGACACGTGATCTCCTGGTCCAGCAATGATACTCAAATGTCGTTGATATTAAAATTTTGCAAAGCACTGCTTATGTATCGCGCCAACCCCGCTTCAGCTACCATTTCAGTGTATTTGTCCCAAGCACGGCATTCTTGGGGTCTGGGAGGCATTTTTCAGTATCTACACTTGCACGATGTTTGGTTTGTGGTGTCTAACGCCCCAAAGCGACTCGGGCTATGAGAGACGCCGTAGTGCAAGGCTGTAGAGGTTTCGACTACCCGGGGCTGTTTAACGTGTACTGACGTCAGCGCACAGCACACAGGTGCCGATAGCTTTTCGCCTCTATCGAGAAACATACGCCCGGCTCGATCCTGATGCACAAGGGTCGAGCGCCCTGACCATACTACCGCGGCAGGGTACTTGCTGCAGGAGGCGGGTCTTGTATACTTCACTGTGAAGTGAGGTATATGGTGCATCCTCGTTCGCTTTAACTGAGTGGCACGGCTGCTATTGTTCGTTGTATCTGAGACACAATGGGATTGTCACAATGTATATTTTGAAAGTACAAGCACCGCCCTTTTTCGCAATGAGCGAGTTTGTTGTAAATGAGCCCATTATAGGGGAGCTCGACTGTGTCTTATTGTGGTACATCAGTATAATGCGACCATGGTCTGGATCCCGTATGTACCAGCCTCAAGCGATAAAATGTGGTGGATCCTAGTTTTAGACCCTATTTAGGGCCATTCACTTGCTGCGATCTCCGCCGCGAGTCGCCACCGGCCTCTCCTCCTCTCCTATCGCTGTTCTCCCCTAGGGGCGCGTCTGCCGCCCGCGCTGCATACCAGGGAAAGGGGCGCGGAAAAACTGATGCCTGCTTTTTCTAAGCTTTCTCCAGTAGCGCAGCTCGTAGAAGCTCATCTCATCGCTCAGTACGAGCGCCTCACCCACACCCCCACGGGACGTCACATACTCGACAAGGTGGGAATAGGCTTCGAAGCGACTGTCGCTGACAAGGCCCAGCTTCCACCTCGCTTCCACAGTAGCCTCATCGTTACATCTCTCCCTAAAAACATGCACCCAGTATATCATATCGCTCGCCGTAAGGACAGGGAAAAGTCCCTGCACAAAAAATATTCGACAGATCGGACAGCAGTCTATGTCGACGCAGCCGAATACTCCTACCGCGATGCGTTTTCGCTCGCGGTAGTAAACCACTGTGGACGGCCGTTTATTGAGTGATCCATCCCTGTCAGATCATCTGAAGAGGCCGAGGAGGCGGCCTTGGCGATGGCCTCCACCTCTGCCGAGCCATCTTCAGTGATTCCAAATCTGTAATTCGTAACTTCGCCAAAGGCCGGGTCTCCCCCGTCGTCATATCCCTCCTCCATTCCACCAATTTCCATCTCCGCCAGATCCAATTGATCTGGGTTCCAGTGCACTCACCCCATCCAGGGAACGAGCATACCTTAGCATACCTTACCAGGGAACGAGGCGGCACGCTATTACGCCCAAGGATTCGCCGACCGAGCTGTGGCGTCACCCGATCTGCGGACGGCGAGAGATCGTATGGTCACGTTTCATGACATCACCATGCACTACCGCTTAGGTAGCGCATAATTCCCTCACGAAACCCCAAGAAGTTGCGTGGAGGCAACTCCAAACGAACACTTTCCCTAACCCTGCGATATATGCTCGCATATATCCTTGTCTCTACTCCTCATCCTGTATGCTATGTGGCCAAAACGCCACTCTCTCACACATACTCTGGGCTTGCCCTCGAGACCCCCCTCCCCCCCCCCCCCTCCCCCGCAGATTTACAGCTCTCGAATCAAGGCCAGTGGGCGTCCGCGTTGCTCAACTACTCGGGCACACAGACCTGAGCCGTGACAAGAGCCCTATGAGCTCATGGCCACTTGATGGGGCTGTAACCCCACAACATTTTACTACTTACTGTTGACGAAAATAAAGTTTATCCTCCTCCTCCTGTAGCGCACCCCTCTTGCGGCCGTCAGGCAAAGTACGATTGACGGAACTGGTCCCCGCAATCCAAGCAGCAGGGCTGGTTTTGCCTAGCCTGTGCAGAGACGCGCGAGTCATTTGTGGACACATATTGACAGCCCCCCCCCCCCCCCCCTTCCCCAACCTGGCCGTGTCCTCACGCTTGAGACGAGCTTATACTTCTTGGTGGTGGCAGGGGTACAGTGGCTAGAATAGAATAGAATCATTCTAGCCCCTGTAGCAGGGGTTTATCGAATCATCAGAAAGGAAGAAAAAGAGTTGTCGGCCGTGGTACTATAGCCGCGGCAACTGCTATCTAAACTCTGAAGCAACCGATCTGCTTTCGGCGGGAATGAAAGGGTAGATAAGGACAGGGTAGCGAGGAGAATTACAGAGGAGAGCGATAGCAAGAAAGAACAGGGGGAGCTTTGTACATTATTTACAAATACAAAAAAGTGAATGAGTTCGCGTCGCTCACGCGCAAGTGTCCGAGCGCTGTTCACAAATGGCTGCGCTCGAGCGGTCACTGCAGTTATTTGCAATCTACAATATATATCACAAGGTCGTCTATACATGACCGCGCGCACGTATCGTCCTGTCGCGGACATATCGCACGCGCGACACAATGCACAAGCTGCCGGGGTGGGGCGCCTGGAAGCATACGGGAGCGTTCGTGTCTCGTGCGCACTACCCTGCGAAGAGCAAACGGGACTTCGACTCAGACGCTGTTTGTAGCACTGCGAAAGGCAGGGACAACCTTGTCTACTCAGGATCACGCGCATTACAATATGTATAATTACGCTCCTACGCGTCTCTCGCCCCCTGAATAGGCAGTGGCATAGCCGCTCCTATGGCAGTGGTGACATGTAGGAGCACAATATCTATTTTAGCGCGCAGGAGCGAAAAGCACTTAGGAGCACAATTACCTATTATTCCAAGATCCTGAATAATAAGGGCTCCCCACCTTTTCGCAGTGCTGAGACGAAATATAAGGGAGGTGGGTACAATACAATGCGTGCATTCCCGGGGGCCTAGATGATGCCAGCAATTATTTTGCAGCAGTTCATCAAGTCGATGAAGCAAGGGACACCGTTTCACGGAAGAACAAGTGCAGAGAACTCTTCCCGTCTGCAGTCCCGGAAAATGGCGGCCGAGGAGGCTTCGCGCAGGCGCAGTGGCGTTACTTGAAAAAGGTCCTGCCCTCTTCTTGTAAAACCACTGTGCGAAAATCGCACTGCACCTATTTAGGGCGCATTCACAATTTCTAATCGCGAACGTGTCGCATGGAGGGAACATGATGAATGGGCCGTACCCAGTCACGTTGGAGGAACAGGGCGCGCTGGACAATTCCCACACCATTCATCCTCATTTCATTCTCATCTCCCCCTTCTGAGCCATCTGATCGGTCAGGCCTGGAGGGTCATACCCGGACCTGGGTGAACCATCCGCGTAATTTCTTTATGTAAATAAAGTTTATTCTCTATCTCTCTCATTTCATATAGGTGGTATTTAAAACAGTGTACTCTTCCGCCCCATCTCACTGAGTCACCTTGAAGTCGATTGGAGACATTCCTGAGCTTACTTAGAAAGGAAACCTTCCCTCTGTTCGTTTCTTCGAATAATACGAGAGTGGCGTCTGGAACGCGACCTTTTTGTTGGAAAACAAGCCTTTCAGACATGCTTACTTAAAGAGTTCCGCGGGAAGTGCGACCAAATACGACCGATAGTAGTAACAGTATAGTAAGTGGTTTTGTTAAAAACAAGACGGAAGTGAAAGATGTTTGCCAGCCCCGGTGTCTACTATCTAATCATCAGAAGCACCTGAACTGGGGTGGCGGAAGTAAATGAATAGTAAGGAAGAAGGTAAGGAAATCAAAGAGGCAAGCGACAGGAAGGAAGGATATGGTAGATAAAAATAAAAGGTATGTACACCCTCCCACTTTTTTAACCTGAACGCGCGAGCGTCGACCATCGAGTCGATAAGCGCCGTATGACGCACCACAAAGGCGAAATGAGCGAGAATACGCGCGTGCGCGCAATGAGCGCTCCGGTGCAGCTGTCCTCTGCCAGGCTGTTCTGGGAACAGGACTTCACCCCTGCTTCTTTTGAGCACCGTTATCGCCATCATCTTTTTTCTTTTCCGAACGCTTCCATCAAGTTATAAATAAGCGGTCAGGTGGTAGCGCTAGCGCTGAGTGGAATGCGATATACGCCAGCTGATTATACTACATGCGTATCAGCATGTTGTTTCTTTTTGCTATGGGATTACTTCGATCGCTTATCAATTCCCACCTTCCTCATACAGGAAAGCAGGCGGTACCACGTGACCTTTTCTAATCTTTTCTCAGCGGCATGCAGAAAGCAGAAGGAAATGCGATAGCGCAAAAAAAAAGCAGATGGGGTTGGATCCGGTTCCCGTAACAGCCTGGCAGAGGACAGCGGCTGTACCGGAGCGTTCACTGCGCGCACGCGCGTATTCTCGCTCATTTCGCCGCTGTGTTCCGTTGTACGGCGCTTATCGACTCGGCGGTCGACGCTCATGCGTTCAGGTTAAAAAAGTGGGAGGGAGTACGCTATGTTAAAGGGGAGCACTAGGATGCTTGAGGCCCGCCCGAGCAAATAGCAAAAATAAGGTATTTAACCGGAATGATTGGATAAGAACAAGGATGTAACAGACTTTTATTTCCAACAGACTGGAGCAAAAATGCGGATAAGACTGCTGTCCCTGCCTGATAGGCAAGTTATCACTTGTATACATAACTGCCCCACACGTCTGACACGCATGCGTAGAGTTCACCAAATCGCAGATTTGGCACCACGCTGATGCGCAATGATTTTTTTTTTTTCAAGAGAAATCGGCCATATGAGATTAAGCGTCGTCGTTATCGGCCTTGCCGCCTTGCCAAACAATCGCAGTGCAAGCGGCAGCGCCCCGCGTGGCGAACGTGGCAGGCCGGGCAGAGCGCGTGGAACGACGTGCAGAGCACCAGCAGCAGCAGCTCGTGCGGCGTGACCTACAGCCGTTCGGAACTCGGGACCCGCCCCTTGCAGCGAGCTGAGCGTGACCAGCTACGATGCCCGAAGAGTCGAACAAGGCGGCCGGCGACACCATGGAGACCAGCGCTCTTGGCAAGGACGACAAGATGAGCGATACGTCGGCCAACAAGCAAAGCCCATCGTCGCTGAAGCGGCATCTGCGAAAGACCTATGGCCGCCGTCCCATGGAGCTGGTGAACCGCTACTTCCGCTCCATGTTCGACCTTGCCTCGTACGCCAACAACGCGGCGTTCCTGATGCGCTGCCGCGCCATGCGGGTCGTGCCGCGGGTCTACCGTGTCGACTGCCGCGACATCAAGAATACCCGTCACGTGGTTCGCATCTTGGACGAGTGCAGCTATAGGCTTATGCTGGCTGACCTTGACTACAACCGCTTGCGGAAGGTGCAGGTCTCGCGGCTTCTGGAGCGCCTGCACGAGAAGCTCGAGAAGATCATGTCCCCAGATGACCTGAGGAATGTGGTGGTTCTAGCCAAGGCAAGGTACGAGAACGTTTTTGAAGCCACCCGAGACAAGCAGCGTGCCATGTTCGCCGATCTGCTGAAGGAGTACGAGATCGAACCAAAGAAGACTGAAGAGAACGAAGAGTGACGCGGCGGCTCAGTCACGAGAGCAGTCAAGCTGGCCAAGATGACTTCCGTCCCAACCTCATCATGTCTTTTTCTTCTCCGTCAGTGTGACAAGTGCGCCAAGAAGGCCTTCAAACATTTGGATATCGCTGCAGCTGCAAGCGAAGTGAAAGTACACCATTCCAGATGATGGCTTTCGAGAACTTTGGTCTTCAAACAAGCAAGGAGGCTTGTTTCTGTTGCTCCTTTGTTATCTTGGCGTTGCACTTTACCATTAAAAGAATAAACAACAGACTTGTGCAAATCTAGCTGCTCTGATGTTTTGTGGTCGAAATTTTTTTTTTATTTTTTGCTTCGAAGGGCAATAAAAAGATGTACATATGCATATGGTCACTTGTCTAAACACTTGGAAAGGAGACTTCCTCCCTGCATGGTCCTGCTGAACATTTGTGCCTAACGCGGATCGCTTACTCTAAGCACAGATTGGCTGCGTCCTGGTGCGCATTTGTAAGGTTTAGGCGGTCGCATTTGTGCTCGAACCGAAACTGAAACCGTAAATTTTAGCTTAACTTTAGTTGCTTCTCTGGCCGTCGTGTGACAGCAGCGCCGCGTTCTGTGAAACGTCTGCCGGTTGCCTCGACGTTCCATTCGTACTGTGCTGTGATTGCCAGTGAGAAACAATGCCTGTGAAACAAATAGCTGACGATGCTCGTTTTCAAGCGGAATTAGCCAACTCAGGAGCGAGCCTTGTGGTTGTCGATTTCACTGCAAGCTGGTGAGAAGTTTTGTCACCCGGGCTGGCTGGCCATTGCACCACGACGCCCAAAGTGCTGACATCATTCGCGCTTCTTGTATTTGAGAATTAGTTTTGCTACCTTCAAAGATCATTAAGATTCAGAAGTTCCGATTTCTTGCCGTCTGATTAATGGACTTTACAACTACCGTTCTCTTTTTTTCAGTTCTGGGTTGGAAGAGCGTGTTAAGGCGCTCGCTTTGTGACGGCATGGCAGCTGAAAATTGGTATTATCGGCGCTTGGCTACAAAAGCGGAACCAGTGCTTCTCGCCTCCGCTGTTTTCAGAGGGGATGATTTTAGTCACAGCGTTTGTTTTCTCTACGCACTGACCAGCCTCTGACACCCCTTGCCCATACCTTTGTCCTTTCGTGATGGCCCTATGCTGCCATCATTACCACTGCGCCTGCTCTGAGAATCGACTCTCGTCCGAATAATTGTATCGTCGTCGTTGTCAACAGTGGTTGGTCCCTGACGTCTACATTGTTCCATCGCAGGTGCGGGCCCTGTCAGAGGATGGCGCCAGTGTTCGAGTCGCTCAGCAACAAGTACACCCAGGCAGTGTTTCTGAAGGTGGACATTGACCAGTGTCAGGAAATCGCCGCCGCCCACGGCGTGAGTGCGGTGCCGACGTTCGTGTTCTTCAGGGCCAAGGCAAAGCTGACCACGTTGCGGGGTGCCGACCCGGCCACTCTCGAGGCCAAGATCCAGGAGCTGATGAGTTCCGAGCCACCGGAGGGGGCAACCAGTGAGAAGGTCCATGGCCATGCAAGTACCAAGCTCACGTTTGATTTTGAGTGTTTCTCACGCCCACTATTCCAAGTCATGCCCTTTAACATGCCTTCGCATCCCTGGGTCAGAGCATGAACCAGGCCGTTTTTGTGACTTGTTAGTGATGAGGATCACCTTACTTCAGTGCTCACTTATGTGGAATTTGTGTGTCAGTTTGCAGTACAGCTTTTGTGCTGTAGCTTGTTATTTGTGATTGACTACTTCATTCATTCAACACTGGAGATGTGAAGGAACGACAGCTGGGAGATCAGCAGTTTTCCCATCTCTGTTGTGGCCGTAGTCTTCTTGTCTCCGCCAGTGTTTGTAATGCTACCATCTATGCCTGGCTGCATGCTACCTGAAACTGGAAATGTTGACGTATGTATATTGTCTAATATGAAACTGTTTAATCCATATTCCTTTTTTTTTTTTTTTTTTTAGGTTGACATGTCAACATTCCTGGATCGGAGCGCACAAGAGTGCTTAAACGAGTCCGACGACCACCCTCTTGCCGGATGCCTGTCTTCGGGAGATGGTTACTTGGAATCTGACTGTGATGAGCAGGTATGCGACATTGCTGCTGATAATAAAATAAAAGGGGAGCACAGGCAATTAAGTAATGAGATGCAACAAATCTGCCTTAGTGGTTGTGGCTCTGTGTTTCAATGGAGGTGAATAGCCAGGTGCCCGTGTACTGTGTGCTCTCTGTGCACCTATGAGCTAGGTGGTCAAAATTACTCCGGAGCTGTCTATTACGATGTCTGACATAGCCTGATTTGCTTTGGTACGTTAATCTGCATAAAGCCATTAACCACTTAGCTTTTACTTTGATTGCTGTCTTATTGCATATTTGAAGTTTGGGTTTCCAGTGGTCAGATGTGTACCGTGGTCATTAGGTCATAGGTTAGGGACGAATTTTTGCCAGTGGAGGGTTTTCTGGGCCCAGAGGTTGCATGGAAAACGGAAGCTTCGCATTAATTTTGCCTTCTTTTGTCAAAAGAGGACTACGGTGCTAAGACAGTAAAAATGAAATTCTAGAGATGACACTGTGGACAATTTCTGTTAAAAGTCTCTTATTCTAGTCGAAATCAAGGAGTATAGACATGGGCAGGAAATGTAGGGCAAAGGCAAGAGAACTGATGATTGCTAAGCATGTCTGAGTATATTTCAAAAGAAGGCGAGCCTGGCAAAGGTGTTAGAACATTGGGTAGGTGGATGAGATTGCCTGTAGGTTCAGTGTTATCTTTCAGTCGTGACATACTGCAAGATCACTCATATGCTACGGTTTCTATCCACCTTAAACCTCAAATGACTGAAAATAGCCTGGAGTCCGTTGCTATATGTTACCTTATGGTGGCTTGGCCTTGGAGTAGGAAAAAATTAAGAGTTTCTAATCCGTTTTTAAAATGATAGCAAAGAGAAAACTTGTTTTTGAACAATTAGCACGTGTTTGAACTGTTCCACACGACCTCATCACGTCATGTAAAATCGGAGTAACGGCCTCGTGATTTGGGGTATCTGACTTAAGTGCTGTAAGTGTGGGTCTTGATCATCAGTTTCACTGGACTCCCAACAAGTGCGCAAAGGACCAAGGTTTTCTCTGGCCTGGTGCTCAGCTTGACTAGTGTGTAATGCTCGAAAACCTCGTCTTGTACAAACAAAAATACCTTTTCCTAGTGCACTCTTTGGCCAGAGTTACCCTTAAGTAAGAGTTATCTTCAACAGTTACCCTTAAGAGTAAGTGATCGTGATTATAACCTTGTCCGCATAGTTCTTGAGGTGAACTGCGGCCAAATCATGTCATTAAGTGAGCCAAGAGGATGCGCGACTGTCACTGTGAACACCACTCAAAGCTTGTAGACCAGGGCTTTTATAATAGCAGCATGTCAGATGATCCAATATGTGTTTAGTAGTGTGCTTGAAACAGAGGAAATGCTTTCCTCATGCAGTGTGCCAACAACTAGGTCTGGTTAGTACAGACAACAGTGTATAGTAGTTGTCCTGTCATATATAAAATACATTGTTGCCTTTTGCAGTTATTGCTTTGAAGACTGAGCTACATGTAAGCGAAAAAAAGAGAGCGACGTAACGAGGTGGTGTGGCGAAAGCAATCATTGTTCGCTCAGTCGTCTAATGGGGAAGGTATGTGTTCGCGATAGCATGAACCGATGGAAACGCGAAGCAGTGATGATGCTCTATGTTGCTGGCATAGTACTACATCGCAAGACTGTTTGCAAATGCAACAGCACTCATAACTATCGCAAAAGTTGAAGTATGTGTTTTGTGATGAGCAAAATAAATTGCATTTGTAATGCACCAAGTTGAATTTGAAGCTTAACGTTAACTTGCACTATACGGTTAGTCACGTGACCTCTTTTTTTTTTTTCGACAAGGCGCTTGTTGAATCCATGGCCATTCACTATTGTTCGTACGAAGCATGAAATTTATGCGCCAATGCACATGCACAGTGCAACACTTAAAAAAAAAAAAAAAGTGTGCGAAATTAGCGGTGGTGACGCATTCATGCTATTGGCTGATCATGCATGCAGTTCTGGACCAACGAGCAAAATTTTAATTTTCGGCACATCTGAGTGACGAGCCAAGCGACACGTGCATTTCTGTTCACGCAAAGTCTTCGCGCAACGCTTGCCGCCTTCACGTGAGCTTTCGCGTACATGTAGCTCAGCCTTAAATGCTGTCCTTACCTTATAAACAGCAACGTAATGCTAATGAAATTTTGTACAATTCAATCATGTGATGCTTGTAGACATTTTTAGTGCGTGCAAGTATATTGTGAAGTTGTAACTTTGGTTTGGCCTTCTTGTTTGAAGGGAACACAAATATTTTAGCACAATACAAACTGTGTGAAAGAAGATAGAGATACAATAGCAGTCTTGGGTATGCATGCCTATTCTCTTACCTCTGTTGATGCTGTATCACATTTTCTGCTGCGACCCCGCCGGGGTGGCGCAGCGGTTACGGCACTCGACTACTGTTCCCCAAGGATGCGAGATCGAATCCTGGCCTCGGCGGCTGCTTTTTGCCTCCAGCAAAAAGCCAGGCGCCCGTGTGCTGTGCGATGTCAGTGCACGTTAAAGAACCCCAGGTGGTCGAAATTTCCGGAGCCCTCCACTACGGCATCTCTCGTCGCTTGAGTCGCTTTTGGACGTTAAACCCCACAAACCAAACCAACCATTTTCTCCTTTGTATTATTCTAGGCTCCTCTACATGTGGAATTTCATTGTTACGTTCATCCTGCGTAGAGCTGCCGCTCTCGACTAACCTTTAACAGGCATGGTTATGAAGTTGATAGACTGGAGACCTTGTGTGTGCCAAGGGTTCTCAAACTGGGTTCCCCCGAGCACCCGAGCCTGCGCATGTCTCAGTACCCACCTTTCTTTTACCTATCCGATTTTGATATTCTTGATCATACTTTGATTGTGTAGACAGGCTTTCTGATGATTGCCTGCTCATAGCTTTGTCTGTCCCCAATGTCTTTCCTCGGTCGTTTCTTTGCAGCTCATCATTTCTCTGGGATTCCAGCAACCTGTGAAGCTCCATTCCATAAAATTTCAAGCTCCAAGTGGCAAGTTCTCCCCTCTATTTTTCTCTTCTTTTTTTCCTCACTTTCTTTTCTCCATCTTATGGTTTTTCCTGTCTCTAAGATTCATATTCCCTGTTAAAAGCTCATTGTGACACACTTAGAGGCGGTACTGCAGTGTTTGCAAGAAACGAAGTTATTAAAGTCAAAGCAAAGTTTTCTGCAAAACTCGGGGATATATTTATTTATTTATTTACGATACCCCTAAGGGCCCTTGTGCGAGGGTATTATATAGAGAGAGGATGAAACTGTATGTAGAAGATGAAATCTACACCGAAGGGGGTTGGATGAAAATAGCAGCCTACGGGGCATTATAATCTATGTTAGATTTTTTGGGGCATAGCCAAAATGACAAAGCTAAATTTTATTTTGTCTCACCAGAAAAAACATGCAGTGGATTAAAGGGCCAAACATTTTGAATTGCGGCGCAATGGTTACTTGTCGGCAAAAAAGCGTAAACTGGGCACAACAACCTCCGCGTTCACGCTTGGCGATGAGTAAACCAACAAGCTGTAGTGAGATGGGAACCGACACTGACAAACTTTATAAGCAACAAACTCACTGACAAAGCTGATGGCTGCAGTGAGTTGTTCTGACGGAATGACTCACGTTTGAGCAAGCGCTCGCCGGCACTTCCCTTCTTCTTGCATTAGGCAAAACTGTGTGTCATGTGCAACAAGAATTTTGTCACGTGAGGCAATAGCGGCATTCAATTATCTGCAGCTCATTACATTGCTCACTGATTTCTCTGTGGGGCTTACTGCATACCTGCCAACTCTTCCGAATTTTCCGTAAAATGTACGGATTTCGACCAGTCTTATGATTTTACTAATCTTGCTTGAAATTTTACGGAAAATATTGTATTTGCGGGGGGAAAAAATATGTGAAAATCGATTAAAACTACACCCTGGTATCTTGCGCTGCCACGAGAGGACAGCATGTATTCATAGTATCGTTATCAGCAGCGGTAAGGTTGTAGTGACTTCTGTCGTCTACTAGGGGGGGCCGCTGATTCATATTTAAAGCTCGATAGCACCTCTGCAAACTTGTTGCCATGCCTGTTTGACGCTGTTGCTTTTGTACGCGCCGGTTGTGGTCTTTTACTTCAGTGTTGGCCTTGTCCTTTGTGCGACTAGCTGCTTCGTCCAGCGGAGTGCGACTTGGTGTCTTAGCTGTAGCGGCTTCGCAGTGCAATGGTGGGCTCGAAGCCCCGGTATTTCCAAGTATTTTTGAAATTGTATACGGCAGAATTTCTGTGCTTCGTGCCGTCGAAGAAATGGAAGAAGTTTGGATTTTGCATCACGTGCACCTGTAACGTGAACATTTCGCATGGTGGCAAGTCTGACATCAAGGTCCACATCGGTTCTAAAAAGCATCAGGGGTACGTGCGAGCCGCAGGCAGCCAGTCAAGCCCAGAAAGTTTTCTACGCAGCAACGATGACTTCGGTGTGATTCGTGCAGAAGGCCTCTTCACGGAGTTTTTAGTTACAACATCCCGCTGAGTGTCAGCGATCATGCCGGACCGCTTTTCCGGAACATGTTCCCCAAGTGCAAAGAAGCGAAACGCCACGCCTGTGGACAAACAAAGACGACATCAATTGTTGGGGAAATGGCCGCCGACATGGAGGCTCCTTTGCTGCATGCCCTGAAACGGCAAATATTTTCAATCGCTGTGGGTGACTGTAATAATAGGGACACGCATCTCTATGCTATCGTTGTGACATATTTCGTTAAAGAGGCGAATAGAGTCGAAAGCCGCCTTCTTTGCCTGGGGACAATCCAAGGGGAAGCGACGGGTCACAAGATGGAAGTCTGGTTCTGGACGAGATAAATTTCCGGAATTTTGCCTGTTGGAAACCTGCTGGCTATGTGTTCGGACATTGCCAATGTCGTGATCGGCAAGAAAAAGTGTTTCTACTGTATTGAGAGACTCAACCAGGTTTGATAGGGATTGGCTGCCCGTGCCATCTGATCAACTTGGCCGCTCAAAAAAGGAGCTTCATGTCTTCCTGTGCAGGTTGATGAAGCATTGATTGACATCTTTTTCTACCCAGAAAAAAAGTTTCGAAACGAAAAGATCGGCTTAAAGACTTTCAAAAGATTCATGATGTCGAGGTCAGAAAGATGTTGAAACATTCGCCGACATGTTGGCTGTCATTGGGGAAGTGTTTGAAGAGGCTGCTAGACCAGTGGAAACCACTGTTTAGCTTTTTTTTAGCAGAAACAAAGCGGTGCAACAAGCACCTCCTCACAAACCCCCAAGAACCCTGTGCTGACCCCAAAGTGCGCTACTCACCTTCTCAAGACTGCTGTAGGCTTCGGGAAGAAAAGCACGGATGGTGATGAACACTCGCCAAAGAGAAAAGGAGCTCATTCTGGAGCCTCAAGTGAAAAACCTGAAACTTTATCCCAAGGAATCCAGAGAAGCCAGCCAAATGACCCGTGAAGAGCGCCTGTTTTATTTTTTTGTCATCGGAGCTAAGCAGGGCATGCTGCCTTTTTCTCCTGAATATTGTACCGATTTTCGAGAAGTCAAAGTCCCTTCTTCAGGCACAAGCTTCTCAGATTCATGTGCTGAGGAGCCTCTTGAACTACATTTTCGAGGATCTCCTGACTAGATTTGTGCGCCCAGGTGTTATCAAGAGATTTCATTCATTGCTGGAAGTTGACTATGGAGCTGCAGAGAACAGCAAAAAAAAAAAATGAAGACATAGTCATTGGCAGCACAACCTACTCTAATTGCGACGCTGCGCATAAATGTGAAAGAGCAGTTCTTCTCTGCTGTGTGGCTGTACTTGAGAGCAGTGTGTGATTACATTCGCCACAAATTCCCGCTAGAAGTGCAAGTTCTCGAGACTGCTTCATTCAGCTACGTATGTCATTTTATTCTGGAGTTCCCTGCTGTTCTACCCCAGCAGAGCGGGGAATCAAGAGAAGATGCAATCGACGCACTTGAAGTCGAGTTTGCCAACTTGCAAGCGGACCAGGTCCTGAGTCAATGTGCAAATTGCAGTGGTCACAATTAAGAAATGTTCGAAGTGTCGACGGAATGCTGAGGTTCCACAGAATTGCAACGTTATGCTGGGCATCCTCTTTATTCCCCGCAGCAATGCTGCATGTGAGAGAATATTCAGTACTGTGAACAAAACTTGAATGGAGTTCCGCCCATTTCTGTGTAAGAAAACGCTCGAAAGTCTGCTGATGGTGAAAGGGCACCAGAGTGGAACTTGTTTTGAGCAAACTTAGACAGAGAAGATTCTCAAGCAGGCAAAGTCAGCAACAGCAAAATCATTGAAGAAATCGTCCCCCATTTGAGTGCTTGCACATTACTCTCCACGACACGAATTTCACTTATGGTTGTGGAAACATAATTAAGCTTGCTGCAATAGGCATATCCTTTGAAAATTAAAATTCATCTGTGGCATTGGGAAGAAGTAGTGTTTTTCTCTGTACGTTTCTTCATAGTGGTAAAATTTGGTGTTTGCCTGTGTCGAATTGTATGCCTTCGGCAGCATCGCGCGGACTCATGCTCTCCACTCTCTTCTTGTCCAGCCCTGGGGCCTAAAACTGTCAAATTGTTCATCAACCAGCCGAAGACGCTAGGATTCGACCAGGCGGTCGGCATGGAGGCTGTGCAAACGCTCACGTGAGTTTTGGCAGCATGTGGCTGTGGCATTACGTGCATATTGGTTTTCTTCCGAGTGCCATATTTACTCGAATGTAACGCGAGGTTCACGGGTGCCAGGGAAGCCATATCCCAATCCATCTAAAGTCAAAACATTGCACTTTTTGCTCGTAGGCTCAGGATCACGTTGTCACCTTTATCGCGCGCTTGTTGCATCTTTCGCAGTAGATTAGTGCGGTTAATTCTGTTATCACATTTCGCACGGTGGCAACGCGCCGTACACAGTATGACGCTCACTTCACAAGAAAAGCTGTTCTGATAGCAGAAGAAATCGGGAGTTCTCTGGCAGCTTGACACCTAGACGTTAACTAATCTACCATACATGGGTGGCGGATGCAGCGGGAGCAGATTTCTAAATGTGACCTGTCCGCAAAGGCTTCCGACGAGGAATGAACGTTTTTGATGAGACTGCAAGGGCCACAATGTCTATTAAGGGTACTTTTTCATGCGCTTATCTCGCATCACATTCAATGTTTTATTTTTTCCTATTTGGCAATTTGCAAAGTCGCTCGTCACGTTACATCGGCGGTCGCTTTACATTCGAGTAAATACGGTACTATTTTGAGTGAAATGGGCTGCACAGTCCAACATAAACAGAATGAGCACATGTATTAGAAATTATTCGGCAAACAAACACGCACTATTTTTACTTAGAAAGGTTATACTGCACAGATACCATTGTGACCTTGTGTGAAATCGCTAAAATTGTATTTAGAAAGTGCAATTATTTCTTGTTTTGGTACCCACGCACACTCCAAATGCCACTTGGCTGCCTTCCCATGTTTCGCAGCGCCCTGCTCCCAGCGTACCATAGTTGCATCACTTCAGCTGTCCCATCTGTGGGTTCTGAGCTGGTGGCATGCAAAGATGCTAGAAATCGACAGTTTTAATGTAGAAGTGTGTCAGTGCGAGTGTAGATTATTCAGATATCGAGGCGAACAGAGATTCTATACTATACGGCTGCGATCCCGCCGCCTCATCAAGTGACGAAGAGTAAAATGAGCCAGGAGGGTTGGACATGTCGACCGTGCGTGCACATGTAATATCTGTGCATATTGTAATGTCCGTGACAGGTGTTTCTGAAGTTTAGAACATTTTCTTTCCCAAGGAACTACAGTCATTCCTCGCTCCAGCCGCCAAAAAACAGCCAGCCTCCAAGATGGAATTCAGAATAAGCAAGACGAGTATTTTTTCTAATTTAATTTTGTCTATGTCCCATCTCAAGATGGTTTTCCATACGAGGTTATTTGGATCGAAACACTGAAAATAATGAGAATGCTCTAAGTATCGCTTCAGAAGGAAAATGCAGGTACGTATTACAAATGTTTGCCGCATATTTATCCATCATGTTCTATGTCATGCATGCATTAAGTATGTGCTATAGAGAGTGCTTTTTTTTTTTTTCTTCACAAGGTGTGTTCTTTTTGTATGCCAAATGTAATTTTCGTGTATCTCAGGCCCCTCTTTGCAAAGGCATGACTCACATTTGCTGGCAATGTACCTTCATTATTTTTTCCTTTATCGCTGCTTGTAAGTGCTGTTCTTTTTATTTCAAAAGTGCCTTTGCACACCACAAACATCACAGCTATATTGAAAAATAGCACCCGCAAAAGGATAAGAACAAAGGAAAACATGTTACCACCTGAAAGCACCAGTGTCTGGTATATACAGTCGAACCCGGATATATCGAACTCAAAGGGGATAGCGAAATAGTTCGATATATTGATAATTCTATATACAGAAATCGGCTTGTGATGGCGCTTACGATGCGAAAAAACGATACCATATTTGTCGCGTAATCAAGCGACTCCAATAATGAACCCACTCTCCACTTTTGCACCGAAAATTTGTAAAAAAGAAAAAAAAAAAAAAAACACATTAGGCCAGCTTGCACACATGCAAGCGATTGAGCGATCTCAGCGACGAGCGGCAGCGACAGAGCGAAAAATTTCCAACTTGCTGGAACTGTGTTCCTCTGGCAGCTCGAGCCATCGCGGCAGCTCAAAACAAGGTTGCCGCGGCAAAAATCGCCAGCATTTTCGCTTGCATGTCGATGGCGCACCCCACTCGGTTTCGGTCCTCTCATCTACAGCTCATTTTTTTTTTTTTAATTGTTTTTTGATGCGCTACAGAAAAATAGGCAGACACTGCTTGGACCCATAGCCAGCGGCTAGTAAAGGGTCCAGTGGAAAAAGTACATAGGTTGAAGGCACTCAATCGTCAAAGTTAGAGACATCAGAAGAAGGAACTTTACAATAAACATGAAGAAAGTTAGTTATCGCTTATACATTCGTAAAACTACCAATGAAGAGAAGAAAATATAAACTAAAACCTCACAAATCAAACAAAAGCGCGTAGAACTTATACAAGAATTAAAGCAAAGAAAGATGAATGCATAATGTCACCACACTATAACAATACATAATGTCACATGTCGCAGAGAAATAACGCATCAGATAAAATACAGGCAGCGTTCCAAGATGCTGCCCAACGATAACGAACGTCACAGCGTGTTTATCTTTTGATAGCTCCTGGGGCGGCGGGGAGTGAACTTGGCAGAGTGCCCGTGATGGCTTCATTGCACAAGCCTGGTTCTATTTATCATGCTGCGCTTGGGGCGGGCGTAGTCCACTGCCACAAAATAATTGGAAAGCGTGATAGCTAAACGCTGTTTGAAGCGAAAAATGCTAAAAGCCAGTGTCATGATCACAGCTGACCGCATGCTTTCGTTGATTCATACCTGCAAGGATAAACGACTCCCGCAAAAAAAAAAAAAAGTCTGCCACTTCCTAACGTCCGCAGCCGCCATACCTTACGCTACGCCACGTGTACAGCACAACGATAAGAATGGACGACTCTCACAAACAAACAGAAGAGAGAGAGATCTGCCGCTTCCTAACGTCTCCAGGCGCCATAGCCACATCAGCCGCCGCACGCAGAGGGTTCGCAACACACGCTGGAGAAAGTGTCCGACGCTCTGTCTAAAAACGGGCTGAGCTGGCTTGGGGCATGCGTAGCCCGTGCTACTGCGAATGAAGGCCGGGAAAGAGGAAGGAGAGAGATAGCTCGGCAAAAGTATGGGCTCACCCTTGCGCTTTGCTCTATCGTGTTTTTCCCTTCTTTTTCCCTTCTCGTTCCCACCGGTTCTCTCTGGTTCATTCGCGCACATGGCTTGCAAACGTCACGTGGCAAACGGCCGAGGGTGATGCGATGCGATCGTCTTTGGAGAAGGCACACTTTCTAGTGCGTGGTGCGGAGCTCGATATATCGAACGACCAGTGAAATTGAGTTCGATATATGACGCGGCTTTCCTATACTTTTACATGGGATTTTCAATCGGATATTCCGTGAGTTCGATATAACCAAAGTTCGATATATACGGGTTCGACTCTACATAGTGCTATGCTTGGTTCGACCTTGATCTTATTCCGGAGTCCTTTAGTGGGAGCTGGACGAAACATTGTTTTACATGTGGCTTTAGAGGTTTCATTCTAAAGTAAAATGCATGCGAAATTTTGTGTACCTGAAAAGCACAGCAGGAAACATTATTTTCTTTTAACTTTCTTTTGGTACGTGACAGCTTTAGTTGGTTATGTGCCAGTGAAAATCATCACTATTTTTGTCCCATCCTGCTCTAATCGTCGGTCACTCATTATAAAAGTTTTGCTGAGGTCTGTACAACCAAGTTGAGCCCGTCACATCTGATGACAAAAACAATGGAACTACTATATGAATTTTCAGCATTTCTTACATACTAGAACAGGAAACAAGAGTCAGGTGTAATAAAATAGACGAGAAATTTTTTTTTTTTTTTTTCTGAACCCGTTTGAACTGGTTCGGGCAGGGCTGAACTGGTTTTTAACTGGGACGGAATGTATCTCAGGAGCTGAACCCAAAAAAATTCTGGTTCGACGCCCTCGTCACATGCTGAGGATTTGTAACACAGCGAGGTTTGCTTCGCAGTTGCTGTAGGAAAAATATTTGCAACAAAAAACGAAACCTGCAAGATTTTTCTCTAAGACTGCGACTGCGACATCCATATTGTTAGGTGCTTGGCACCTTCTGGAAATGCACATCTGTCCCTTCCCCTACATTGCACTAATGTTAGAACCTCGAGTACAAAGTACACTTGCATGTAGGTCGCCTAAAATTTGATGTAGAATTCCTTTAATGTAATGAAAACTCCTCTGTGTGAAGCCGTATGCCTGCTTGTTATTTCGGGAGGCAGCCTTCTCTGCATCACCCAAAGCGTTTGCACCTAAGTGCTGTGCACTTTTTTTCGTGTCATCTCGCGCTCTCCAATATCACCACAGACGATAAATTAGTGTGGAGGACTGGTAGCCACTGCTGTCAGCATGCATTCACGCCTCCCGCATGCATTGACAGTGCTCCAAAAACATTGGCATGTTGAATGGTTGTGGCCCTGCAACTTTAGTTCCGACGTACCCGTATTCAAGCAAGATGCCTGTAGGAGTTCTGGCTCGTTGGGTTTGTCACAGTCATCACTCGGTGCACAGGCCTCTGCCAGTACCACAAAACCTGTGTGCCGAAATCAGTTTGCAATCGTATCGCCTTTCACATGTCCCACGCTGCTTTATGCACCTGAATTGCTCCCAGACAGTCAATCTTCAAGTCCTGCTTCATTCCAAGCTTCACGACAAGAGCGTCGATCATCCTTCTCTTGTAGATTGCTTTGAAAGCTCTGGTGACGCCCTGATCTAGGGGCCTCAGCTTGGCTGTTGTGTTTGGCGGAAGAAACAACCTTAATGTCACTGAGGCCAACATGCGTGTTGTGCGCGTTGCAGTTATCTACAAGGAACCCTCGACCCTCGCGCACAAGCTCAGTCTCAGGAGTGCAGCCACCTCGCGAGAAGTTCACGAAGTCATCCAACATTTCTTGTTGAAAGCATACTCTACTCTAAATTTCCAGATTACGAAGGGGACGCAGTTTCACAGTGACATCCATGTTTAGCGCAAGCAAAACAGGTTGCAGTCTTTGCCTTTCTTGCCACCATGGCACGGCTCTCCACATGTGTGAAGGGTCCGCCGCTGAAGCATCTGCCGTAATACATTTGAAACTCTATGTGACGACCTCCATGTAGCAAAGTTTTTCAATTCCTCAGCGCCGCCACCATTGAAGTACATATATTCGAAAACGTCATGTAACGAGCATGTCACGGTGGTTGACCTTGATATAACGAACTCACGGTGTCGACTGTCTCTTAGCTATGTGCCAAGTTAGTGGAAATTTGGCAGAACCCTGCAAGTTTCAGTACAATAAAACACTAACTTAAGTGAGAGGAACACCTACTATAGCACCGAGAGACTGCAGTTGATACAACGTGCCACGTTGCAGCGCCGATGCTGTATCTCTTTGGCAGACGCATCAGTCTCCACTGCTTTCGCTGTCGGAACATAGCACCACAGTAGTTCATGCTTAAAAGCGGCAAAAAGTAACAGAGAAAATACATGGGGCGAGCAGCGTGCATCGGTAGCGGGAACAGCAGAGTGCGCTGGCGACGCGAGGCAGAATCGGTTTTCTTAGGTAACGGTAGTGGGCGAGCGCGCTCGGCGGCGCCAAAACGCGCCCTCTCCCCCAGACTGATTCCTCCTCCACCCCCACTTCCCCGCTCCATTGTAGACCCATCACGCGAGCCGCAGAGGAGGTGGAGGCTGCCGCCGTAGTCGTGCCGCACTATCAGCGCAATCGCGAAACATTTCATCGCTTCTGTGACTTCGAATAATTCTAATTTACTATTAACACTTTCACGGTGGTTTTCTTTGCATCAATTCTTAATCTGGTTTTCGTTCTACATTGTCCTTTTGGGTCCTCACGCGAAAACTGCATGTAACGAAAACCTGGATGTAACGAAAAATCGCGAATATTTTACAATTTCTTTATAAGCAGGTTTAACTGTAGTCCCGTTTCATCTGCTTTAAAAACGTCCTTTGGCCCGTACGTCGTGAGGATTCGTGGCCACTCCTCCTCCGGCCAAGTTTTTATGCTGTCGCAGTTAGCCATCTCACGGTCGCCCAATATCTGTTTCCCGACGATGCTGTAGTGAGCCTTAAACCTTTGAAGCTATCCGGAGCTGGTGACGAAGTTTTCAACATGGAGGACAAAGGCAATATCTTTCGCTTTTTGTTGGAGCATTGGTCCTGACGCTCGGATGACCCGAGCTCTAACATCCAGGAACAGTCTGTACAGTGCCTTCTCCACATTGCCGAAGACGTGCACTTGTTCCGCCGAACAAGTTGGCCAGAACACACTTCTTTTCACTGTTTTCTACACATTGAATCATTTCCAGCTTTGTCTTCAACATTAGAGCTGTTCTCTTCGCGTTCACCACCATGACAACACACGCGATACACGTGACGGCGCGCTACACAACCACGCCGCTGCTAGTCCTAGCACTGAAGCTAAAAACTAAAAGCAAAAAATTATCACTCTGCTTCTTAAGAGGGGCACTGTCGATGGTTGTGAGGAGTGGACGATTTCTTGACTGTCTACTCTGCATAGTGAGCCATAGGTGGCGCTGTCGGCGCCAGCGAGGTAGTTCTGGACGCAAAGTTGGTAAAAATTGCTGTAATTCACTCCCTCTGTGTGTCATGCAAAACTGCCTCATTTATTGGTCGCTCTTGGGCCACACGGCCTTTGTGACTTGATGGTGCGATGAGGCATACTTTTTTCTGCATGGAATTTCATCCTCAAATTTTCTTCCTTTCTTTTTGTGCTCTCTTTGCACTGTGCAGGCTGACTGGGAAAGACCTTGAAGAGGGGGCTGTCCTTCCTCTGCGCTTTGTAAAGTTCCAGAACGTCCAGAACCTCCAGGTGAGGCTTCAGGATTTTTTCCCTTGCCCCAACTTTTAACCTTTCTTTCTTCCTTTCTTTTTAGTAAGAGGGAAATATAATACTTCAGTCCTTCTATGAATCACTGCAGCCGAACACCGCAGTAACAAAAACCGCAGGTGCGAAATTCTCAACGGAGCAAAATATTTAGAGACCTCGGCGAATGTTCAGAAAGTTCAGTGTACATTTTGTTTCTACCAACAGCGAAACGCTGTCAGATTAAGAAACTGATGTGTGTTTGTTTACAAGTGGCTGGCAATGATAACTGTGAACTATTTGTTGTTCGAAATGAATGTATGTTTAGCGGGTTTTGATCTGTTGCCAACCAGCTCAAGTGGGTACGGCCATATTGCTATTGGGCATTGTTTGATGAGCTGGCTTGTTGAGAAGATGTCTCTTCGAAAAAGCTAAAGTTTTTGATGCTTCAAGAGTAATCTAAAGCCATCGCCGAAGCGCTCGGAATTCTTTGCAGTTCATGACTTTGAAGTCCAAAGACCACATCTCGGCTGTCCTGGAGAGTAGGGCGTGTGCACGTCACAAAGGCAATGATGACGCCAACCTTCGAAGATGTCGAGAAGGCTGTGTACACTTGGTTTTTAGCAAGTGCCAGTTGACGGAGTCGTTTCAAGACATGACATAACATAATCATTAATAATAACAGCAGTAGTACTAATAATTTATTGACAATGATGAAAATCAGGTACATGTTCAGGCCTGCCAAAGCCATTTTTGCCTAGGTGCTTTTTTGGGACACTGATACGGGATCAGCACGGACACAGAAAACTGTGATGCAAGACATCAAAGCTCAGTATGAGCCCTCCAGCATCTACATTCCTGATGAAACCGGCTTATTATACCAGATGCTGCCTTTGAAATTGCTGGACCTGAGAGGAAAAGGTCCCTAGGTGGCAAGCATAGTAATAAACATGTTATGATTCTTTTGTACATCAATATGTACAGCTCTTGACAAGCATTCACTCCTTTTCGTCAGCTGAAGCAAAAAGCTAGGGCAATTGCAGCCAAAACTAAAGTCATGGATGACCAGCGCCACCTTCAGAAGTTGGGCCGGGCACCTTCGAAAGTGACGTGCCATCAGGAAGAGTCTGTGTGCCTGTTTTTGGACAGTTGCAATGTGCCCATCATATTGATGACACGTACAAACGTGCACCTGACATTTGCTTTCCTGCGACGTGCACCTGAGTGATTCAGCACTTGGACCCAAGGCATCTTGCGAAGCGTGAAATGTGTTACCGAGGGAGGCTGGTTCAGCGCCTGCTTCTGAACCTCGAAATGAGGTGTTCCACGGAAGTGCGTTTGTCTGCGGCTCTTTGAGTGATGGCTTCGTCGTGGAAACAAGAGCAACCGTGATTTAGGACTGCTTCGAGCAAGCAGTCCTTGCTACTGGGCAAGTTGCAATTTACACCTCACCAGACCCGGAGTTGCCAGAAGATTTACTAATTATTTCTAAAGAGTGCTCCTGCCAACCACTCGCAACTGATTCAGGCAGCACCTCCCTGATGACATCATCTGAGCTTGGATACTCCCAATTAACACTGGTGGTACGGGGTGCGGAGAGGTGCCATAGCGACTTCATGCCATACAGGGGTGCCATAGGAGGAGGGGGGGGGGAGTTATTTTCGACCGCCGATACGGTAAACGTTTTTGCGTTATGGAGAGGGCTGATGGGATACCTATTGCTGGTGCTCATTTTCTAGCTTTATTAAATTTTCACAGTCCCTTTAATCATGCACGAAGAATTAACGGATGACACCATAGTCTGGACTGTGTGTAACATGCCTGAAGAGAGAGATGATGATGAGGATTGCAGGATTGCAACTTCAACAAACGTCTCGAGGGCAAGGAGGCGGGCCAGTGGGACCTGCTCGATGTACCTGGGGTCGGTTGTGAGAACAAAATTTTGAAGCTGCTCCAAAGCAAGAAACGGCAGACAGCGATGAGTGACTTTTTTTTTTTTTTTTTTTCAGATAAGAGTTTTGTTTCCGCAGGGTTTATTTATCTGTGCAAGTCTAATTTTTATGATAGCCCCGCTGTGGTGGTGCTATCTGCACTTGCTGATTTCACGTTTATAACAGCAGTGATACTAGGCTTTGATGCTACTGTTACACTCCTTACACTTATGACCATGGGTGGCCTGTGGAATTGGCAAGTTTGCAAAAGGCTTCCTCAGGCACGCTTTGCAAAGCACGTTGGGCTAGGAAGCTAGAAAAAAAAAAAGGGCTAAAGCCAATGGTTTAGCTACCAAATGAAGCTTAAGGAAAGGGTCACCAATGCAGTATTTATCAATGCTGAGTGACTAATACTAACACGTCCCTGGTAGGGCCTCTTATTTGCTAGGGTCGTGACCATGTGGTCCATTCTGGCTGGCTTTGCTATGGGTAATGTTAACAGCAGTAATGTGCGCAGAAGTTTCTGGAGCACATTTCTTGCAAGAACTGTAGACTCTCCTGTGTATTTGCACGTATCCAAGGAACAACAGATGCGGTCTGCACTTATTCACACAGCTACCAAAATGCTCCTCTTGGTTGCCAACATTGCACCAAGTCTGCACCGGCTTTGTCTCTCTTACTTTTTTTAACCTGTTGTGGTGCCTATGTTTATAGGCCCTGGGGTAAGTTGTACAGTTGCTGACCGAAATTCCCGGGCTCCTGTCTTTTTTTTTCAAACCTGCTTGATTGTTCGGACATTTCTTGTGGTGGCACGGCATGGCTCCTGTCTTTTTTTTTTCAAACCTGCTTGATTGTTCGGACATTTCTTGTGGTGGCACGGCATAAGAGAGTCACAGATTTTGGACGCATTGAAAAATGATCCCTCGATTTTAATAACCTCATATAGCAGCAGTGCGACAAAGGCTGCAGGGAGGTTGAAAGTTTAATCAAATAAAATTAAGTTTAAACTACAAGGGAGCCTGTGGTAGGGCTGATGTTCTCTGCAGATTTTGCACATTGCACACGTGCAGCTGCAAGTTTGTAGCGTTCTTCGACATCATCTGTCACCAAACTTGTTTAATAGTTCAAAGAAACAGCTCAGAGTTCAGGGAACACCACTGTGTCGTGTACAATGCACTCCCTTTAAACAAAACTCGACAGGGACAATGAAAAATGTTTCGTTTATTGACAGTTTCATTTAAGGGTTGCGACCCCCAAAGAAGCTATGCAAAGTGGTTGACTTCAGGCTGGTGCGCCGCTTCTTCGCCAAATATGCGTTCATCCTGCTAAGGCTGCTTGTGTGCTCTAAGCAGCCTTCTTGTTGGAAGTACCGCTGAAGCACCTCCACTGCCTGGCTTACCTCATTCACTGACACTGGGCAGACCTGGTTGCCATCAATTCTTATCTCCTCTTCACTTTTGTCACCAGACGCTTCTTCAACTTCTTTTACAATGTCGGATAGTGTGTCCTCATGGCAGGTAGCAACATCATCATTAACCTCATAATTCTGCATAGTTAGCATGCCAGTGCTACACCCAGGAGCCAGATGACTGAAAAGATCTTGCGCTTCTGCAACATCAGCAATTTCTTCCTGATCTGTGGCTACTGCTTCCATGGTGAAGCCTGCATGATGGAAGCATCGTTGGATGGTAGTTGTGGCAACTTCATCCCATGAATGAGCCAAAATGTGAATGGCAGACAGATCTATGCTGTACTCTTTGTCGCTGTCCATACAGAGCAGCAGTCTTCTCGGGACGTGGAGACGAAAAAGCATCATTAGATAGCGAGTGACGCCCTGCTTTATGGGCTGGACTATAGCTGTTATCTTCACAGGGAGGAACTCCAGCTGAATGGAATTAAGATCTTGCACCTCACTATGAGCTGGGCAATTGTCTACAATAAAAACAACCTTCCTGCCTTTCCTTGTGAACTTGGCGTCCCTCTGCCTCAGCTAGGTTTAAAATATGGCCTGTGTCATCCATGCCTTGGTACTTGCGTGGTAAAGCACAGGCAGTTCTTTGACACCTTTAAAAGCTCGAGGTTTCTTCGCTTTCCCGATAACCAGAAGCTTCAGTTTTTCAAACCCGTCTATGTTGGCTCCAACCAGCACAGTGACGCGGTCCTTGCTTTGTTTTCCTCCTATGCATCTCTCACCTTTAAAGCTTAGAGACTTGTTAGGAAGGAGCTTATCCACGTTGAAAATGTCTCTGTGTTCATAATTTGCGAGGACATCCTCAAGCTTCTGTTCTCGCCAGTCCGTGCAAACATCCTTGTCTACCGCGGCACTCTCACCTGCTATGGTGTGAATAACAAGGCTGTGGCGCTTCTTGAAACGGCTTAACAATCCGTCACTGAATTTAAAATTTTATGCCCGTTTGAAGTGCGATCTCTCTCGCCTTTTCCTCAAAAATAGGCCAGCTTACTGGAATTTTCGAGCTTCTGGCACGCCTAAACCATAAGAAAAGTGCCTTCTCGAGCTGCCTGTGGTCAGCCTGACGCATTCCTTTTCTGTCGGGGCAAATGCACTGCTGTTAAATGCCGTCTCGATCTTCTCCCGATCCTTGATGATCTTCGAAAGTGTGCATTTCGGAAGGCCGTGCCGGTTTGCGATAGCAGTCTTCAATTCTTTTCCACACTTCAAGTCTTGGAGGACCTTCATTTTAGCATTTACAGATAATGCATTATGGGGACGCTTCTTCGCAGCTGACTCCATGTTGCATGCAAGTAAAAAGAAACAAACAATTTTAAGCAACTCACACAGTGCAAAATGGCGTCAAAGCAACAAAAGAAATGCGCAAGGAATTGGATTGGACTGAATTCTAGATATCGACACCAACAAAGACAGTGACGATATCTATACTGCATATGTTCAGTTTCGCTTGATTTCGTTTATCCGTGTTGCATGCAAAATGGAGTTTCAATTGTCGAGCATTACCTAGCACAGATATTATAGGAAACCAATTATTTGTTTTTAAATTGTTTCATGTAAGAGGCATTTTCGTTTATGCGGGTTTCGTTTAGCGTGCATCCACTGTACTTTAGTCCGAAATACCCAACGACCTAGCAGTAAAGCGTATGGCTTCACAGGGACGGCGAGCAAAAGAAAATAGTAGCGGTTTTTAACGACCTGCCACTAAAATGTAGCTCCAACTGTTCATTCATAAGGTTATCAAAACTTGCATTTTTTATGACAGGCAAAGTGGTTGTCATTGTGTGCAAGCCAGGACAGAGTGCACATAGTAACATAACTTCGACTTTGTGATTGGATTTCGGCTCCGGTTGCTTGGCCTACGTTTGAAGGCTAATGCCAATGGAGCACTTAATTCAGCCATTTGTTTGTTCTTTCCTATCTCTATTGCCATATTCGCCTTTTAGTTTCACGTTTGGACTTTGTCCAAACGCGCTTTCTTCCGTGGCATGCCAATGGTACAGCCTTTGAATGCTGATGTAATAAAAGAAACTGCTGACCCCTTCCTCCACCATACCGGTAATTAGAAGTCGTCGTAAAATGATTTTTGACGCGAAATTTTTCAGCCTTTTTTTTCACAGTTCCCAAGGAGTGAAAATTTATCAGCTGTGCATCAATGTTGACTCCTACGAGAGTCATGTTGCCCAGCTAATTGAACTAAAAACAGAATGGAGCAGTGGAGCAGTTCTCGCTGGTTTTCAATATTTTGCATCGTATTCCTCCACGGAGAGTAGATTTTTTTTAGTAATTTTTATATTTTTTTTTACCTTATTGCTTCGGGCGTGTCAGATTTTTTTTGTCAGACGGAGTAGATTTTTTTCAGTAATTTTTCTCTTTTTCTACCTTATTGCTTCGGGCGTGTCAGATTTTCCTTGTGAGACTGGTTCCATGACAATCTTGATTCATCTTCGCGTACAGACGGTTGAACCAAGTCAAACCTTTGTTTCACCTCTAAACATAAACGTGGGGCATTAGCTACTCATAATGAAATGAAACCTCCTTTTTGTGTTTGCCGTTACGTGGTTTGCTTCTTTAATTGACGACCACTTTCAGATCTTTGTCAAAGACAACCAGACTGGAACGGAAACCACACGCATCAACTACCTGGTCATCTATGGCAGCCCAATCAACACTACAAACATGGGTGAATTCAAGCGGGTAAGGGCATGCGTCACCATTTGAGCTGCTTTTTGAAAGGGGCTGGTTATCATGTTGACAATGGTTTCATTGAAACAAACTTCGGGATCACTGAAATTCGTGAAATTCCTCGCCCAGATTGTATTGTTTGCAGTGTGTTGAATCGCAGGTATTTCCAGCACTCTTGCATGCCACTCTGAATGATAAAAAGTATAGCAGCCATCCGTGACACTAAGCCTAAGCACCACCTAAACGTCACCGAAATTGTAATTTAAATTTACACTCTGCAGCTGGTGACGCGTGGCGGTAAATAAATCTCGTCAGCCATTAACAGGCCTGTGTGAATTATGCATCGAGAGTTTTTATTCATTTTGGGCATTTTTGCGACATTGGGAGATTTTTGTCATCATGACTCTACTGTAGCTGGGTGCCGCTTACGGACCAAAAGTACAGACAGCAACCCAGCTTCAGATTGTTTTAAGGGAAAAGGTGAAATCTCAGTCTTTTGTTAGGCTTGTACTGCCAAAGCTGGAATGTACTATTGGTAGTTAAGAGGGTTCTGACAACACAGGGTCTATTTCCATGGGAGACCCTGCCAAAAACAACAAAAAAAGAAAGCTCAACACAGCCACAGACAGGCAAACATTTGTTATTCGTAAGAACAAATTTTGTATGCAGTTGTCCTTAGTGTTCTCTTAAAAGGACTTTTTGGAGAAGAGTTTAAAAATATTGGCCTATTCTTACTCTTAGTGTCAGTATTGAAGGAAGAGCTCGCAGTTTAAGCAAGAATTTATATCTTAAATTGATCATGAAAGCCAGGTTTTAACAGATAGTGGCATTGTACTGTATCTTTTAATCGCTACTAACATCTCATCTCTTTGGAACATCTGGAGTGAATATAGTACATTTTATGACTATGCCACAGCATTATACACACAGATATTTGTGTTCATATCTTGAAGCGGCCTACTTTTTTCTCTTTCAATAAATTACGGCTACTTTTATTCTTTAGTCTTCCTTGATTCGCTTTTAAGATGCGTTCAAAACGGTTGCTGGTACCTGCGGTGGACGTCACCGTTTTTTTTAGTTTATTCATTCATTTCAATCTATTTTTAGCCATTTTGGTACTGTAAGTTATATTTTCAACAAAATTTGTGCATCTTAGTTAACGACACGTTCTGCACGCGAGTTAAGCAGCGTGGCAGCCGTTGTGTTCATGTTGCTGCTTAGAGTTGCGATACTAACTGTATGTTGTGTCCACAACGTCAGTGTTTGCAGACGCGGACTACCACTGGGAAAACGAGGCTACCATATGGAAAATTTAAGTTATAAATGGTTCTTCCGTGTTTCTCAGCTCGACAACCGGGTGTCCGTTAATTTGGGGATGGAGGTTTCCGATCAAGCACAAAAAAAAATTAGTGCAAAAGTCAGTAGACTATCCCTTTAACCTTTGCATACCATACCATAGCCACTACAGAAATGTAAATTTTTTTTCCTTTCCCCATTGTTTCATATTGTGTTTATCTGGAGCATTTTGTTATCAGCTACCTTTATTTTTGAAGCGGTAGCTTCACTACACAAGGTAAATCCAAGGTCACCGTGTGCTTCCAATGCCCTTAAGCAACAGCTTTAAGGTCAAGTTCAAGGTCAACCAAACACTGGGTAGCAATGTTCCCTCAAAAGGTCAAGGTCAAAGGTCAACTGATGTGGGAAGTAGCTTAATGCGTGAGCAGCTGCGATGCGAGACACGATCGTTGACGTCAATCTCGAATATATGTAAAAGCGCTACGCGCATCACGGCCGGAGCTATCGCTTCACACTAGGTTTAACTAAAGCTAAACCACAGCTAATCTTTTTTTCCAGGTGGCTGGAAAGAAAGGAGAAAGCCATTAGCAAACTACAAGACAAACCTGCCTTACACTGGAGTGGCCTTGCGATGACCTGCTGCTGCTTTTTTTTTTCTTAGTATACAATTTTTGGGAGTTTGTGGATGAGTCATTCTGAGCAAGGTTTCAATGTTGCGTGGAATCTTGAATGAAGCTGTGCTGCGCAAACTTTTCTTGATGCACATGTACATTTCAGGCTTGATTAAAGCGTTTTTGCAGGGAAGGTGGGCTTGACTTTCTCTTGTGAGTCATGCAACTCTGCACACTGGAATTGTTTTTTTTGAGTAAAACTTAGTTTGCAAGTCATACAGTCGTGTCCCGTTAAAAGGTCCCCCGTTTATATGAACGACGCAAACTGTGGACAGTGGGGACCAAACTTTTTCTATGTATTTTCGCCTTGTTGATGTGAAAACTTGCTCAACGTAGAATAGATAGAGTGAAAATGTGCAGAATCTATCGAGGTCCACGTAGCGTTACATTAATAGTTTAAAACAGATAGCGACAAGAATAGGTAAATTCTCGATTTTTCCAAATAAATATTCCATTTTTTTTTTTATATTTTGTATACTGGTCACCAACAGAAAGTGAATTTACCAAAATGGTGGCATTGTTCGTAGTTTCATGCTTATCAATGTCATGGCATCCAGTCCTTAACCATTTGCCGTGGCGCGTGAATGGCTAAGAATCCTCTCTGCAGCTTGTCTTAGGATGAAAGACAGCTTTAGAAGCTGGTCTCCAACTTAGTGCAGCTATGCACTAGAGGTTTGTGCTATGCAATAGGAAGCATGTCATCGCGTAGATAACTACGCTCTTTAAATAACATTACATTATTTTAGTAATAATGGTGATCAAGCTAATGCATCTCGAGCTGCCAAGAATTTGTCTTGGCAGTGCTTTACTGCCCCCAATGGTATGCACAGAAGCAAACATTACACACAAACATTTTCTGTTAAACAAATAAACAATCCTATGCTTTCCTCGGTATATACATACATAATCCAAACACTTTCCTTTCCATGCCAGAGAGCATGTGTGGCTGCTCCAAAAGTACTCAAGGGCACAATCAGACACATGAGCTAAATTTTTCACATACTCATGACACGTGAGAAGTAAATTTTTTGCTAATTCTTTTTGCACTACCGTTGCATGCAGGGCATTTTATTTTTAGTGAACACTGACCAAAGGTGTGTTAGACAAACCAGATGCAGTTACATGACACGTTGAACAGACCCAGTCGGTTTCTTAAGGTGCAGAGTACTATTGCTCAAATTTTTTTCGCATACTCATTCAGTACAGGTATACATTTGTATGTCTTGATGTTTTAGGTGGTTACATAGTATCGAAAATTAACAGACACTTAACTTGCTAGCACGTGCCGAGATCTCACCTAACCACACGTGGGCACCTACTAACGAAGCAGTCCTGGTACTAAAGTTGACGCACTGCATTGATGTGCCTTTGAGAGATGACAGACAGCATCGGTCTCGACTCTCAACACCTCGTTAGGTTGCGCCCGCACGGAGATCGATGTGATATCAGTACATGCTATAAGCACGGTTCTGTCACTTTTACTCGTGATGGTACATATTTTTCAGATAAATTTCAGAAAATGAATGGTATTAACGAGGTAGCATCAAAGGCCCTGTTCTCAAAAAAAATTCGGCATATATTGTATAAATGTTGTAGGCTATGACTATATGCTAATGAATACGTGAAAGATATAAGAGGCACAAATTAAGAAGTCACCGATTAAACGAGCGGCGAAGGGTACGCACGTTAAGGAGGATCCACATGGGAAGCTGGCAAACGGCAACCATTAACATTGTTGCAACCATATCCTCGAAGGTAGAACTCAACTCTCCCCAAATTTTCTTTTTACCGGTCATTTCTGAGCTAACATTATATGCAGGCCCTTTTGTTGTCTATATAAGGTGGTCTATTTGGCCCCACAGGCATTAAGAAAACTGTGTTTATAGCAAGTTGGTTATGTTGGACATGATTTGACCTCAAGATAATGATATTTATGTTTGGATCCACTTGCATAACTTCCTGTTGCAGTTCTATTTTTAGCTTTTGCCCTGTGTTTATAGCAAGTTGGTTATGTTGGACATGATTTGACCTCAAGATAATGATATTTATGTTTGGATTCACTAGCATAGCTTCCTGTTGCAGTTCTATTTTTAGCTTTTGCCCATATTGGTGCGATATTATATGTTTCTTAACCTCTTATGCTATCCTCTTAGGGTATCACGGTGCTGATCTACTTGCCGGAGAGATAAATGTCGTTTCTGATATTTACATGTAATTTCAATGTAATTTTGGTTTTATGTACTAAACTTAACAATCCAGCAAATGTGGACAAGTTATAATTCAAGCTACGAGTGCCTACTGTAAACTTCTGTTTTTTTTTCCTGTCCAATAAATTGGATGATGCACTGAGCTGAAACAATCTGCGCTATTGAGGAAATTTTAACACTTTTCACCTCCGTCATCACACTAACTTATTCTGAAAGCCTAAGGAAGAACTAGGGCACCAAATGAATCCTGGCTCTCGGGAGATATTGCGCTTTCAAGTATCCAAGTTATGCTGGAAAGCTGCAACTCCTGCCAGCAGAAGGAGCTGCAGGCTCAATCCACTTAGCGTTCCTGTATCCACTTATTTTGCCTGCCAAACTTCTTGCTTTATTACATAGCATTGCATAGATTATCCAAAAACCTTCCCCAACGTGTCACAAACAAAATACTTGCCATAAGAGGTGCCATCTGTTGTAAACGCTAAAGTCGCAAGCACTTTTTTTGTGCAAGAATTAGGAAAAACGCGTCATAAAATAGCCCATTTTTTAGAAAAAGAAACGTGTTGCAACGAAGGTGCACTCTGACAAAATGCGGCATAACACAAAACAGTGGGCTGTCAGCACCAGTAACGTTTTTGGCCTCCATGCAGTGCATGCAAGATTTTTTAATCATGTGATCGCATGTGCTAATTTGAAACATGAGTGGCACAAGGGAATGAATATGCATCCCTAGCACCAAACAAATAAAACATTGGCAGTATCTTAGCTCGGCTATGCCAGGATATATAGACAAGCGTCAGCCCATGACGTCAGTGGAGATGGGGTGGCACTAGCGAAAGCAGTGACTCGTGGTGTAGACAAAAGCTCGGGTTGTCTGCATTGGATGCGCGGCGCTTGCCGTGTTTTTGGGCATGATTCCCAATATTCCTGCAAGCTGTGGTGTGGTTGGTTGCGCCACGAGGCACACAAAGGAAAATAGCACCTGTTTTCTCATTTCTTGCGGTCGGACAAATACGAGAGCGATGGGCAGCAGCGTTGAGCTCGACAAGTAGACCCTTTGGTGACAGATTGCCTTCGCGACTAACGTGCGTTGCACAATTCTGCACTGAAACTTCATCAGTTCGTTTGCAACTCTTAATTGTCGTGACTGCTTTTTGGCCGCACGATGAATAGCGCTATAGCAAATGCCTGCAGCTCGTGCACGTTTTGTTGTATATATCAAGTTAAGACGCCGCCCTGTGAGGTCCATTCACTTATGCCTGTGCATATATTCGTACAGAAAAGGACACAAAAGCTGCTGCGAAGGTAACTGCTGTTAGTTTCACCGGTCACTCGAGCGTGATATTGCCGAAACAGACCTGAACTTGTGAAGCAGCTTTTCTCTGATATCACTTTCGCGAGTTTCAACGTGACTCTTCAAGCATCATTAGGATCTGGGCAAAGTCATGCAGCGTCATTTCTCAAAACTTTCTTTTTGAAGGTCATTAAAAAAGATTTTGACGAACGAATTAAATATCCACAAACAACGTAGCTCTGATCAAGCAGGATATATTTAAGTATGCTATATATGGTACATGCAATTTAATGTCCCAAAGAGTAATCGGCTATGAGGAGTGCAAAATAAGCAGATAAGATGACACATTTTGAATAAACAGTTTCAGAGTATATTAAAAAAAAGCTTAACAGATCGTGCAAATTTCGCTACAAGCGATCGTGGAGAACGTTGCATTTTCGTTCGTGCACCTCTCCTAAAGACAAAAAAATCAAATAAAAGGAGAACATTCTTACAGGCCTTCATGTATCTATTAACCTGTGAATGACCTTGGCCACGTCTGTACAATGAAACACGTTAAACATCTTTTTATCGAACAGGATCGCACTGTAGGTGAATGTGTTACAAAGAACTAAAAGATTGAGTTCTTATTCAGTGAAATTCTGACTTACGTTGCTGGTACACAGAGCTAGAAATATGATTTCTAGTTTGCTATAGTTGTCTGTAATATATTGTTCTTTAGAGTGAAGGTGCCTGGAGCATCAGAAAGCCCATTAAGAGTCGTCATATAAAAAACACACTTCTAGTCATTCATTCGTCGTCCTTGCATGCGCTAGCAGTAGGCACAATGTTGGCTGTTAATCTTTCATATACATTGCGCTTTCTAGTTTTTATTTAACTCAGTCACTACAGTTGCCCACCGTAGCCGTGCGCTGCTGAGGCCACGGAAAAGGAAGTCAATTCAGCGCTCTTTGCCAGGTAATTCCAGAAGTAATCGGCTGATAAAGTGCTCAACTACTCCCCAGGCATAAACAAAACTATTTCTACGCACAAACGAAGCTTACGCTTCAGAATATTCGTACGCGCGAACTGGTTTTGAAGGCAGCTTCGCTTGGCGCTGTGCAGGCACACTGAGTTTTTGCCTACACCCCATTTTGCTGTGATTGCAGCGCCACCTAGGTATGTTTCCCTGGCTGAACTTGTGGTCACTGTATGTTTAGCAATGCGAGACATTGGGTATACACATTTTTCACATCTTTTATTCATTTTGCTTGACAGGGACGTAGGCAAACATCTTTTCCTTCCTTTTGGATATATAAAATAATCACATACTAGTACTGTTCTCATTGGCTGCAGCTGATACGAGCCAGTTTCTTTCCATTGGCTGCAGATGACATGACTCACTTTCCTCCCATTGGCTGCAGCTGATATGAGCCAGTTTCCTCCCATTCGCTGTAGCTGACACGATTCATTTTCCTCCTATTAGCTGGAGCTGACATCCACTTTCTTCCCATTAGCTACAGCTGACAGGACTGTACCTTCCCAACATTGGCTGCAAGCTGAAAAGACCCACTTTCCTCCCATTTACTGCAGCTGATGTGACCCGATTTCCTTCCTGCAGCTGACATGAACAACTTTCCTCCCATTGGCTGCAGCCGACATCCACTTTCCTCCCATTGGTTACAGCTGACAGGACCTACTTTCCTCCCATTGGCTGCAAGCTGAAAAGACCCACTTTCCTCCCATTGGCTGCAGCCGACATCCACTTCCTTCTCATTGGCTGCAGCTGATATGAGCCAGTTTCCTCCCATTGGATGACATCCAGTTTCTCCCCATTGGTTACAGCTGCAGACCAATTTCCTGCCATGGGCTGCAGCAGACATTATCCAATTTTCATTGGCTGCACCTGATATGAGCGAGTTTTTCCATTTGGCTGCAGCTGTGACCAAATTTTCTGCCATTGGCTGCAGCTGACATGACCAACTTTCCTCCCATTGGCTGCAGCCATTATCCATTTTCTTCTCATTGGCTGCATCTGATGAGCCAGTTTCCTCTCATTCAAAGAAGCTGATGTGACTCACTTTCCTCCCATTGGCTGCAGCTGAAATCGCCCATTTTCCTCCCATTAGCTGCAGCCGACATTATCCACTTTCCTCCCATTGGCTGAAGCTGACATCGCCCAATTTTCTCCCATTGGCTGCAGCCGAAATGAGCCAGTTTCTTCCCATTAGCTGCAGCTGGCAGGAATCCAACACCTCCTCACTTACCCTACTGCACCTGCTGCCCCAAGGCATCAGTCAGACTAGACTTTTTTTTTGCTAGTGACACATTCTGTGCTAGAGCACTAAAACAGTTACCAGTAGTGGGAAAGGTGTCATTGAAATCACTGCAGCGAGTGCCAGCCAGTGAAAACTGAGCACGAGACCACACTCATTTACTCGTTTATTACTCAAGGTATACACAAATAGCATGGTAGAAGCTCAAGACGTGGCTGTGAGCACTGAATATATGTGGTGCATGGTGAACAAGAAAAAAAAAGCAAGGATTGTGTCCGCTCTTGGCAGCACCACACAAACTCCCAAAACATCTAGCACAGGCATTTGTGAAAAGCACTCCCACCACTAAATCGCCAAACCCTGCAAATTAAAAGCAACTGATACAAAAATATCAGCACAGTAATCAACGTAAAAAAAAAAGAAAAAGCTGTCAGAAGTGGCAACAAAAGAAAACAATGCACTTATGTACAGCTTACTGAAAAACAAGGTTCTCTGCATGAAATGTGGGCGTCAGCCTTGGCTGTAACGCAACATGCTCGAACCCTTGGGCATGCTACAGAGTTTGCAAACACAAGTTGCAAGTCCAGCGGTGATGTTGAGATTGTCCCACAACCACCTTTTGACGCTTAAACGATAATGTCTCCGCACTTCATTTTCACCAAGATGTGCTGACGCAGTTTCCAGGCTTGTCATCATAAAGTGATGCAGTCACACACTCAACGATTCATAGAATGTAGACAAGTCTTTCTTACAAAAAAACAACAACAAAATGTAAGAAAATCAAAGTAAGGCAACCAATTATCTAACTTCCATGAAAATTAAATCCTGTACACAAAAGTTGTTGTAACGATGGACGTATGGAACACGCACGTCTTTTGCTTAATGCGCAGAGGTGCAGACGTTTCATATAACCTCCGATGTCGCCTGTACACGGTGGTAACGAAGTGAAACAAACAACAAAAGAAAAAAAAAAAGTCAGGCATACTAGAGGCAGTGCCAGAGCGGTAAAGCATGACGGACCGGTGCGACGTGAGACCGAGGCACCAACAGCCTCGGTGTGTGAGCTTTTCCGATTCAGTTTTTCTCATCGTCACAGAGCAAAATGGCAGAGTGGACAACAGGCACAGCCTTTCCTTCCTCTAGGACAAAGAAAAACAATGCCGACTGAGGATGAGGAAACGCTGTCACCGACGATGAAAGAAAGATAAGCACCGGTCTAGAGATGTGGTGGAGATGAGGTCGCAACACACACCACTGTGTGATGAGTCGCGCTACATGAAGAAAATGAGTGTTGATGTGAAAAACAATGTACAATCTGCAACATAAGTCTCTACAAAAGCCTACACATGCAGTAACTCTCTAAAATAGAGGGGAGAGGGGAGCCTAAGCCTCAGGACAGAGACCTCCTTTTTAGCACTTCAGCACACAACTCCACTTTTTAATCTGTACAGTGGATTGCTTACAAGTCAGTGTGGTGCGCACTGCAGGATTAAGCTTGACTGTTTTCCCTAAATGTGTGCTTTGCTGGCACAGTTAGGTGGTGCACTTGAAGATGGCATTCTGTCTGACTTGGTAGCAATCTGCCGTATACCAGTTGCAATTCATCCCTCGTCAACTTTGTGAATTGGGTCCTCCCATTCTCTGAATAATATAAGTTACATGCATAGCTCCTCGAGCTTCGCGGCATAAAGACGAGCCATTCCAAGACCTCTAGTACACAGCCCAGGACTAAAACAAAATGAACACTGTTTAACGTCAGTCCGCAGAAATCACAGTCTATAACAGACTGACCGCAGAAAAAAAAACGTCTGACGCCGAGGCACTCGCTTGCAATCTGCCAGCACGTGGTCCATAAAAAAAGGACCAGACCAGTCCATCACTCTTGCATCAGCTTGCCTCCTACTCAAAAGAGTGGCAACCATAAGTCGTCTTTAGTATCTGAAAACTATAAAAAAAACTCGGCCCTGCATTATGAACATTGCAACACTGCGTACCCTTTGCGAAGCTCCTTCAATACCACGAAGTCTTTTTTTTTCCAGCAAAAAGCGAGACGGGAGAGGCAAAAAAAAAGACAAAGAAAAATGCACCAGGGGATCTTCACTGCTGGCTGTACACTTGGTGTCACAATCAAGGGACAGCAGGAGGAGTTTCAACACTTGCACACACCAAAAAAAAAAAAAATTAAGGACACTGTTGCTGCTTCTGCTGTTGTGGTGGCAAAGGGCAGCTCTGCCTTTTGCCTCTAGCATATAAAGTTTACAGAGAAAAAAAAACAAAACAGAAACAGCACGTAAATCAGGAAAGACGGACGACGAAGAGGCTCCCTAGGCAGCGATGGTGCTGCTCGAAGCGTTACGCCTCAGCCGCACTGGAATGGAAAAAACAAAACACGGCATGCAACAACCTTCTTTAACAATATTGATAATTGGGCAAGTTGGTTAATGTTTGTGATGAAGAACACACATATGAACACTAAGACGGACAAAAAGAACGAGGACAGCGCAGTTGAGTTAGTTGCGAGTTAACGCTTTTCCTTGTCTTTCTGTTGATTTATGCTATTCCTCATTATGAGCCACAGTCTTGAAATGCTGACAACACTAGTTACTGACGAAAAGCAAAACTGCGAGGGAGCATGACACTGTAAGGTAGCTAACATTTCTGGCACCGAGCTCGTTACGAATTCGGCATCATTTGCGCGATCCTGCTGCTTCTACTACAAATTTTGCAGCGCTACTAGGAGGTCCGAAGACCACTTTATGAAGCTTGACCTCAGCTCCAATGGCGATTCAGGTGACAACCAGTTTATGACTTCAACTACAGTAGAGCCTCAGTGGTATGTTCTCTGTTCATATGATTTCCCATTTCGTACGCTCAAAATCACGTGCAGTAAAACATTTCCCATAGGGTTACACTATCTGTCTCCCAGTTAATGCGTTCCTGGATAACACAATTTCCCGGTTACTATGTTCGAAATTTCGATAAATTGTGGTCGTATAATACATTTTGCGCTCCAACGGACATGTGCTAATGAGCGCGCATGAAAGAGTGATCAGCCACGTTCGCTCGCCACAGTTGCTTTCCTGCGGTGTCTAGGTGCATAGGGGCAAAGCATCAAAGAACGCCAACAATCGAGGAGCCCATTCCCGCGGTAACATGACTTCTACTACACTTCATCGCCTTCTATGAACCAGATTTGTTACTAAACCTTTTCCACGCTTAGGACAACGCAAATACAGCAAATACGGGGAAGGGGGTGGGGGGACAGGCAGAAAGGGCCATAGCGTGGGCATGACATGGCCGTGTGTTAACAAAAACGGCGCTGAGCTTGCCTCGAGAGTCACTACGAATTTGGTGTCATTCTCTTGAATCTGATGCTTCTACTAAAGATTTTTTTGATGACAGTAGCAGCAAAAATGAGTCTGAAGACGACTGCATAAGCTTTGACTTTAACTCGGATGATGTAACGAATATCAGCCTGCAACTTCAACTAGTAGTCTAATGGAAACATACTTTCAATATCAGCTCACTGTTGAGCAGTCACGCTTGCTCTTTGCACCCACAGATTTATTTTCATTCACTAGAATTTCAGCAACAAGGAAAATGGTTCCTGCGGAACCTCAACAACTGCCATACTGTTTCGGCCGCCTCGAGCAGGGTTTGAGCGTCTAACTTTCAAAGAACAGCTCCTAGAACATGTTTTCAACTTCGACGACAAACTGGACATCATTCTTCAACACCCTGCAAAATGTGTCGCAAAACTTGGCCGCCACAAACCACAGAAAGTTCAAAAACACACAAACTGTAAACTGTGCTACGAGCCAAAGGAAGACTCGAGTCAAACTGGACGTTTTTAACAACTTAGTAATGCTGTTACAGTTGAATCCCGCCACAACGAATACCGCCACAACGAAATTTCCGCGACAACGAATAATTTTTTATTCCCCGCGAGTATCCTATAAGAATTAATGGCCTAAATTTCTCTGCACAACGAACCATTTTTGCAGAGCGTTTCCGCTTCAACGAAATTTTCGCGTTCAAAATCGAAACCGAAACTAGTTTTATTGGCGAGAAGTCCAAGTCAAATCCAAAGCCACATAAGGCATGAAATCACGTGATTGCAGTTCCGCCATTTTGGCTTTGTGTCGTGGTCGCGTTGTTCACTCGCTGCCTTTCTCTTCGACAACGACGAGTTTTCATCCGCAGGACACGATGGCAACGCAAGTGAAAAAACGCAAAACTCTTTCCCTTGAGCAAAAAGCTCAAATAATCGCCCAAGCAGAAAGCGGAAGGAAGAAAGCGGCAATTGCTGAAGACTTCGGAATTCCTGCAAGTTCGCTGTCAACGATTCTAGGCAATAAGGACAGCGTGAGAATGGCACTTGCTTCAGGCACATCCTCGAAGCACAAAAAGGTGACGCGGCCCCTCCATGAAGAGTTGGACAAAGCAGTGCATGCGTGGTTTGTGGAAGCACGAGCCAGCAACGTCCCCCTGTCCGGAAGCATCGTCCAGCAGAAAGCCTTGAACTATGCATGCCTACTTGGCATTGATGATTTTAAAGCCAGCATTGGCTGGCTAAACCGTTTCAAGGCCCGCCATAACATCGTTGGAAAAGTGTTGTGCGGCGAGTCAATGTCAGCAGACGTGGACGGAGCAGCTGCTTGGAAGGCGAGTAACATGGCCGGAATTTTAAGCAACTTCGCGCCTGCAGACATTTACAACGCCGACGAGACCGGGCTATTCTACGAGATGTTGCCGGCTAGGACGCTCGACTTCAAGGGGCAGCGCTGTCACGGCGGCAAACACAGCAAAAAACGCATCACAGTGCTGCTTTGCACAAACATGGATGGCTCGGACAAGCGTCCGCCGTTAGTCATAGGCAAAAGTGCCAAGCCGCGCTGTTTTAAGGGAACTCGTAGCCTACCTGTGCAGTACAAGGCGAACAACAAGTCATGGATGACCCGCGCTATTTTCACCGAGTGGATGATGGCATTCGACCGCGACATGAAGCGGCAGGGCCGTAAAGTTTGCTTGCTTTTGGACAATTGTTCAGCGCATCACTCCGACGAAGTCAAGCTCACTAACACGGAGCTGAGGTTTTTCCCTCCCAATTGCACGTCTGTCTTACAGCCTCTCGATCAGGGCGTGATTCTTAGCCTGAAGCGCGCTTACCGCGGGAGGTTAATTCAGCGGCTGCTTTTTAACACTGAAACCGGCCGAGACACGAAGGTGGACTTGTACGTGGCACTGCAGATTATGTCTGCTGCCTGGAGCACACTGGGGCGCTCAGTAATTGTGAACTGTTTCAGGCACGCCGGATTTGCCGAAGGTCGACCCGTACACTCTGCTGGCCTAACACCAGGCGTTACAGACGACGACGAAGAGGCGTCACCGGCTCCGGGGATCGCGGCCGCCTGGAAAACGCTGGGAGAAATAGGAACCGTGCCGCCTAATCTCGAGCTCGACGAATACATCGGCGCTGACGCTTGTGTTGTTGTTCACGAAGATGTGAGTGATGAGCAGATCATAAAAGCTGCCCGGAATGATAAGGACTCTTCCGATGAAGAAGACGACGACGTACAGGAAGCGCCGGCTGCGGCAACCGCCGTACAGGTGATGGACGCTTTTGATGTCATCAGGAATTTCGTTGCTGTCCGAGACGACGATGTTGCAATGGGTTTGCTGACCGAGTGCGAAAATCGCGTGACGGCGTTGCTCGCCGTGAAGCGTAAGCAAACCAAGCTTACAGATTTTTGGCATTAAACGCCTTTGCTGCTGCTTGGGCAATTCTTTCTGCGTTTCACGTCAAATTTTTGCGATAACGAAGTTCCGCGAGAACGAATTTTTTTTCGTGCACCGTGAATTTCGTTATAGCGGGATTCAACTGTATGAGAATGGCGTGCCTTCAAAATGGACTTCAGTATGTAACTTGTCAGCTTTCTGGTAATAAGGCTTCACTGGATTTTGTTAGTGAGATTGGGAGAATGGATACGCCAGGCTGGCGTGAGGATCGGTGAGTGCAGTGCACCATCACTGCCGCAGGAAATGAATGATGACCGCTGCTTCTGAACACCATTAAAGAAGAAAGACATCTGCAGACAAGGACACAGGTAGGGACGGGATCTATAGTGGCTGCACAGCAACCATATCTCTGCATAAAGAAAGTGATAAAATTCCAATTAAGAAAGGTATTAGGCAAGGAGGCGCCATCTCCCCAGTGCTATTTACAGCCTGCTTAGAGGATGTACTCAAAGACATGGAATGGGAGCAGTTAGGGATAAGGGTTGATGAAGAATATATTGGTAATCTGCGATTCGCTGATGACATTGCCTTGTTAAGTAACTCAGAAGACCAACTGCAACTAATGATTAATGATCTAAACAGAAGAAGCAGAAAAAGTAGGTCTTAAGATTAATATGAAAAGACTAAGGTAATGTCGAACAGCCTTGGAAAAGAACGGCATTTTACAATAGGGTAGTGAAGTGCTGGAAGTGGTAGGCGAATATGTCTACTTAGGACAGGTAGTAACCGCAGATCCGGATCACGAAATAACTTGGAGAATAAAATTGGGATGGAGTGCATTTGGAAGGTACTCAAAGATTATGATTAGCAGCTTACCGGTATCACTCAAGAAGTAAGTGTATAACAGTTGCATTCTACCGGTACTCACCTATGGGGCTGAAACATGGAGGCTAACGAAAAGGGTTCTACTTAGATTGAGGACAATGCAGAGGGCTATGGAACAAAAAAGGTTAGGAGTAACATTAAGAGATAGGAAGCGTGCAGCGTGGGTCAAAGAAATAACTCAAGTTACTGACATTCTAGTGGAAATCAAGAAGAAGAAATGGGCATGGGCAGGGCATGTAGTGCGAAAAGAGGATAACCGATGGTCACTTAGGGTCACAAATTGGATTCCAAGGGAAGGAAAGCGTAGCAGGGGACGGCAGAAAGTCAGGCGGGAGGTTGAGGTTAAGAAGTTTGCAGGGGTCAAATAGATGCAGCTAGCACAGGATCGGGTTAATTGGAGGAAAATGGGAGAGGCCTTCGCTCTGCAGTGGGTATAGTCTGGCTGCTACTGCTGCTGCTGCTGATGATGAAGATAGGGACGCCAGGGCCGGTATTACAGAAAGTGAACACAAACTGAAAGCTTTTAAGTCACCTGATACACACTTCCAGTGTGGAGTTTAGTGTTCGGAAGAGGGGGCCGTGACGTAAAAGCGTTCAGTTTTGAGGCTTTGAGCACAGGTGCTTCCAACCAATCGCACAGCGTTCCAAAATGAACGCAAACTGAACGTAGTTCTGTAATACCGCCCCAGTCTACGCACACAGACTGTCGGCTTCCCTGTGCAGCAGAAAAATCTCCTGTACAATACGCAATTATCGCATACTGCCACGTATAAGTCGCCATTTTTTTGCCGCGGACAGCCACCTGAAATTGGCGGACTGACCTGTACGCGAAGTCAACATATTTGTGGGGCCTACAGCAATTTCGGCTGCACCACATGAAGTACAGTCTAACGCGATTTCAAGGTGATCACTTTAGTTCTAACCTACTCGAATTACAATGCTCAAATGCAGTTTATTTTGCAAGAATGTAGCAATAAATACATAAGTTTGGGTAGCTGAAGGATCGCACTATCTTACACCATGATGTTTGTTGCTTACTAAGCAACAGTTATGCCAGGAAACAATTTTTGGACTGTCGAGTCGGAACAGAAGTGATAACCTTCAAATAGTGTTAGACTGTGCATGCTTCTCGCCAGTGTCTGCTCCCAATGCTATGCACAAAGCTTCACGTGTGACTAAAAAAGAAAATCCCTAAATTGTGCGCGAATCGGTTCCATTGTGAAATTTTGAAATGCACGTCATTTCCTCGGAAACGGGGACACTGGTGAACCGACCACACCTCATTTCTTCAGGGCAGAACCATAGCGCGCACCTAGGTGAGCTCGGAAGACACGAGCACTGCATCTGACGTATTGCAGCAGTTTGTTGCGTCACTGTTCGAGGCAAGCATCGGTCGTGAGCAAAGAAGCGTAGCATGCTTTGCTTTGGAGAAAGAGTGGGAGAGGAGGTTAGACACATGTACGGTACATTACGGAAAAAAGGTCCACTTCAAACTACACTCCGCTTAGTGGTGTACTGATGCACTGCCAGACTGACATTCCAAGAGGTGACCTGCACTCGCTGGAATTCGACAATATTCAAAACACATCCAAAACACATCCGACGCCTTTTAGCCGTAAAGTGCAGCACAAACTGTGCTGTGTGCTCCCATAGAGGCAGCCATTACTCACAGCGGTCATAGTTGTTCTGCAGGTGTTGCGTGATCCTCATGCGTGCGTCGGGAACGTCAAACGAGATGCCCAACCGAAGCAGGGTTCGGTTCTTCTCCACCAGTCGTGCAATCTCCATCTCGATCTTGTTTCCAAGGATCATGGGCCTCTGGAGACAAAAAAAGGGCAAAAAGCACGGTCACCAAGAGCAGAAACTAAGCCTGCTGTCTCAATCTAGTTCCTAGCTGTAGAGATCTCCCAACCTCGCTCTTTTGCATGTGGATCATTGAACATGTCATGCTTCTGCTTCTGTAGCTCTGTGAGCTAATTAAGTCTCAGTGCAAGGTTCACTTTGCTTTTAAACAGGGCGACCATTGGAATTTGCCATATGTAGGAAGTTATAGTGGCCTCGGAAAGATTTCTGTCACTTCTTGAGCAGCTCTATTACGACTCACTTGTTCCTTTATCCATGACGCACCGTTCTACACAAGACATCACTTCCATGGTCTGTCACTGAACTCAAAGAGCACTTAACATGTCATGCTCGTGACGACGACAATCTCAATGAATGCACTACCATTCGCATTGCCTCAAAAAATCACGCAGCCAGCACTCGGTACATGCCCCTTACAGAATCATGTCTCAAACACTATTAGACTCCAATAGCTCACAGTAAAGTAACAATCTCGACTAAAAACGTGCACTGCATCAGAGAAATAGACAGAGGAGATGTGCAGCTGAATACTGTTAAGATGCTTATATACTCCCGGACAAGTTTTTGTGCCTATACAGCTCAAGCTACAGAGCCAAAATGCATCAGCTCACTGTGCAGAATATAGTCGCTTGATAAATTATGCGGACCATCTTCTGGATTAATATATCATTACAGAAATGCCTACGCTGTTATTACATTAAGATTGCACTGCAATATAGGCCAGCACAATGTTAGTGTAGCGCATTTTAAAATCAGTACGTGACACCGTGCAAACGGGATGGTTGCGCCATTTGCCGGGAGTCTCCCGAAGCATACCTCGGCTGCTGCTGCGTCTACCCGACGGTTTTCGCGCGCTTTTGCAATGCGCTTGTTTTGGCAACGTACATAGCACGTGATATTCATTAACCACGAATATGCTTTCACTTAGACCTTAAGTAGTGTACAGAAAGACATTTTTGCATAGTTGGAGGCTAGGAAGCCATTATTTCAAGTAATGGCGGAACTGAAACCGAAATCGTACCTGAGGCCGGATATGCCAGGACTACATGGTGTGGTAACACCATGAGGAAAGCTCCGTTCCCCGTAGCCTTGACTCCATAGCCAGAAAAACTTGTCCGCGAGTATAGTAGTATAAACTTGATATTAACTGAGGGAGAAAGTCAGTTTTGAAAAAGAAAATTTGGTTTGCCCTGCACTCCTTAGCTTAAGTTGCTGCCCTTCGCTTCAAAATAGCAATTCGACTGGCACTCTGTCGTCCGATTTTTGCTCTTCACCTTGCTCTTTCTTGTTCTTGACCTTGGATTTCTCCAATGGCCGTTTGCGAAATGTGCTACAAATCTCATGTTTTTACGGCGTTTTTCATTCGCAGTGCACACATATCCTTCATCGCTTTTGTTTCCTGGCCTATCTGCTTTGAGACAATCTCGACTTCCACATCAAACAGCTGCCTCTGTACCTGGAAGCAGCCACAGAGGGTTGCTCACGATCGTTACAGCAGCTGCTGTGACTGGCAGTAGTATAAAGACTAGTAATCGTGCATGTAAAAAATTATCTCCTCATGTTTCCACACGGTTCTCCTCACACAGCAGCCCAAGGCCATATGCTTCGAGCACTCAACCACTCCTAACAGAGATTGCAGATTTTCCTCAAATGGTGCGGACACCAAGCGCCCTACTCAGATTCCATTTCAAACTGAGCTCATATGTAAAGAGGAGCCAATGGAAAGTGGTGCATAAAAAATAATGACGCCCACCTGATTCGATGCCCTGAGCTCTTCGAGAGACTGCTGAGTGTTGGCGGCTTCCACCAGGTCCTTGATGACTGGGCCGCTGATGTAGTTGGACTCAACGTTGAGGGACTTCAGCGTCTTGTTCTGCCGGACGGCTTCAACGAGGCGCTGCACATGATAACAACCCACCACTCTTAGGCAAGGAGATCTGCACACTTCCTCGCATTGCACGGTCATCTGTTTTTGTTTGGTGGTCATCACGGAACTAACACCAGGTTGCAGTGGTGTCCCAAACTAGTCCAAGAAGGATAAGTGCACTCAGAACAACACCGTTAACTAAACTGCGCAGATAGTTCGCTGGCAAGTTCAGGAGGGCCAGACTTTCTTTCTTCGCATTTCTATGGGATTACTGGCATTTTTCTGTTGAAGTTTTTCCGACTACCGTGTCGACTCGGTGCATTTAGTACAAAATGTACTACAACAATGGATGATAGTATACAACATGCACCTGATGATCGGCGTGAGCTAAATGCCCGGAGGCAGAAAGGTTCGTAGGAAATGCGAGACTAATGCATCACTTTAGTGACAAGTGTCAAGTGATCCTAGGTTGCTAAGATTCTCCTAAGACACTATGCTTGTGGTGGTTGAGTTAAAGGTTTGGAGCAGTGCTCCACATGCGCAATGCATGGCCGCTGGTGTGGGGTGGCCTACACGTTTGGGTTGCTTTTCCACAAGCATCACCATCGAAAACCTTGTGGAAATCAATTTAGGTTCATTTCAATGCGAGGTTATGCTGAGACATTTTATGATTCTGCGAATAAGTTCAAGGTACCTTCTCTGTGGCTTCGATGCTAAAGATGTTAGGCCTAGCAGCAACAGGCAAGCGGCACGCTACTACAAGGCGAACACCACCGGTGCCCTAGCCTGGTGAGGAGGGTGTTGCCACACAAAAACACGTTACTCACGTGGGTGCATTCCAATTTCGGCTTTTGCGCGATCTAACGTTTTGTCCTTTCTGGTACATGCAGAGTGCACAGGACAAGCCAGTGACGCTGAAGCACAGCGTGTCCGCGCTTGCAAGCCGGTTCTGGCTTGTCGGACGACGCGCTCACGATCACAAGTTTCATCGACAGTTATCGTCAATTAGTATCTCCCAGCGGAATGAAGAACACGGCCAAAATTGCGCATGCATGAAAACTTTTTCTGGCCAACTTTCTTCTTCTGTTTTCAAATTACGGGCCACCAAGAGAGAGCCCGGCTCTTTAACGAGTATATTCGGTAATAGAAACTTAGTTTCTATTACCGACTGACTATACCCTGACTATACCCACTGCAGAGCAAAGACCTCTCCCATATTCCTCCAATTAACCTGGTCCTGTGCTAGCTGCATCCACTTGACCCCTGCGAACTTCTTGATCTCATCCGCCCACCTAATTTCCTTCTGCCCCCTGCTACGCTTTCCTTCCCTTGGAATCCAATTTGTTACACTAAGCGACCATCAGTTATCCTCTCTTCGAACAACATGTCCTGCCCATCCCATTTCTTCTTCTTGATTTCCGCTTAGAATGTCATTAACTTGAATTATTTCTCTGACCTACTCTGTACGCTTCTTATCTCTTAACGTTACCACTACCATTTTTCGATCCACACCTCTCTGTATGGTCCCCAATTTAAGCTGACCTCTTTTCGTTCACCTTAAATTCATACACAAAATTAGAAATCTACATTCATATATAAAAAAGCATGTGGGTAATAAAATTTCCATGCACAAAAAAAGAGAGAAAAAAGGGTGCAACAATGCCCCATATTAGCAAACTCTATTATTGTATGTGTGTATGGAGATATGGCTTTATTCATATTCACATCCATTACTAAGGGCCAGTGCTTACGAACAAACTGAAACCACTAGGCAAGTTAAATGCACCAAGAAAGCAGTGTGCAAAACAAAAAAAGAAAAGGCAAGCTCCCTGTTTCTCATTCCTAAGCTATACACAAGATTAGCCATCTATATTCGTATTTAAAATTGAATATGGTTACTAAAATTTACAAGCACAAAAAAAAAAAAAAAAAAGAGAGAAAAGTGTGCAGCATCATCAGTTAACATTGAAGCGACAGTGACTCTTCTGACTCGTTTTCTACATACACAGCACGAAAATAGCTATTTGCACTCTGCCTATAAACTGCCGAGTTGCTAATTAATGAGAGAAATAATTAACTGAGTGAAGAATCTGCCTCGATTTATTTGACAGTGTTTGCCTAACAGAATGACTGCATTCCCCATTAAAGCTGACGAGCTAACAGCCCAACTGCCCGCCACATTGAAACAAAAAGGAAAAATGGTTCCCTTTCCAAGGGAAGAAAAGGGGAGACAGTCATCGCGATACCATGATCCTTGTCAAAAACCAGTGAGCAAACAGAGCGAAAGCAAGCCTAGCATAAAAAATCCATCATCAGTTGACATTTTGCCTCATCAGTGACACAGGCGAGAAAGAAAGGCCTTTCAATAGCCCTGTTTCGAAATGACCCTCAAAGCACAAATTTTGCGACCAATTTTAGTCTTAATTATACGCTATAGCAACCATTTTTTATTTTTTTCCGGTGCTAGACACAGATGCCTTTTGCAGCTTACCTTGACTAAGCTGTCCGTGAGATCAGTGTTTGCTAGTGAAAGGGATTCAAGGTTTGTGTTCTTCTTAAGGCCTTCGAAAAGCTTCTTGAAGTCTTCTCTTCGGATGTTCTGGAACAAAAAAAGAAAAGTTCAAAGAAATTTTACAGTTCCGCCAGTCTTGTTCCAAACTGGCATTATACCAAGAATTATTTCCTACGGGATCATATTTCTTTAATAGGTGCAAGAAGGCGCAGTATCTGTCGCACTGCTGTGGACGCCTGGACCATGCCCTAAGGGAAGGGAGAAGGCGGAAAGAGAGAAAGGGGAGCTGTAGTGGAGGGCTCTGGAGTTTCGACCACTTGGGGAACAGACACCACTTCGTTTCGCCTCCATCAAAACGCAGCCGCCGGCGGTCGGGATTGTTCCTGAACCGTGTTTTGCACAAGTTGTTTCTCTGAAACTTTCCCTTTTCAGTCCACGTGACTAGTACACTGTGCCTAACATACTGCTAAGTATGAAAAAGTTCACATGACGGAACTGCACCTTTTCCAACGAGGCATTTCCGAGACACTCCTCCTCACAATTCCCATGACACAGCAAATGTAATTCGAGTATACAAGTACGGCAAGAGGTTGAAATGACACGGGAAGGGGATTACGAGAATTATAAGGAACGCGTTTATTAATTGCAGCGCAGCTTCGAAACTCGGGTCCACTCCAGCATGCCCATGTGCAAAATGTCTTTTTTTTTTCACCAAGTGCAAGTAACACTTTTTAAAAGGCATGCACAGACATTCGCACAAATGTCCTCCGCGGAGGCTAGCCTCAATGTTGCCAAGTTTACGGAGAGGTGGAAAGTGAGAAAAATGTGTCATGCTGTGTAAGAAGCGCTATAGTTACCTTGATGTTGTTCCAGTTGAGCGTCTTGAGGGACGGGTCGTTGGCGGCCACCTTCTCGGCAGTCTGGTGGGTGTTGGTGTCGTTGTCAGGCTCCATGGGCATGGGCTTGGGCATGGATGCCTTGACCAGGGCTGAGGGAGAAGAAAAGGGGCGTCGAGTGAGGAGCACATTGTTCAAAACACTTCTTTCAACTCGAAAGAGCGCGGACTTTGCCAAAGAAGCCAAGCCCCAGGCCTTTGAAGACAAAACGATGCAATGAAAAAGCTTGTTGAAGACAGAACACAGTCGAAGTGCATTACAATGAATACAGATACACATCCAGATATAGAAAAGTACCACAAAATTTGTGCAGTGCAGATAACTTTTAAACAAAATATGCTTCGCTTCTAGTGGACCCAATTATGACAGCCTATCAGCTAGAGTGTGCTAAACCAGGAGTAAAATTTGCTTCGGGGCAACTTTTGCAGTGGACATTTGTGGCACGTTAGGATTCATCACCAAACAAGCCTTCACAGCGAAGAGTTTGTGATAGAGAGTACTGTTCGTTGTAATTTGTTTCTCTGATATGGCGTTTTTTCAAGCTGCTCCGTTCAGCAGCAGCTGAAAAGCACAGCACATGAGGATGGCTGGTAGTACAGACAAGTTGCACCAACAGCCCAATGCACCTGACAGAGTAAATGCAACGGGATAGGACAGAAATGTCATTCCTTCATTTTTCACTCCCTGTCACGCCAGTCGCTCAAAAACATATCACATGTGCTTTCCGATCAGCAACACCAAAACATTTAATGCATACTGATGTCAGTGCACATTAAAGATCCCCAGGTGGTCGAAATTAATTCGCAGCCCTCCACTATGGCTCCTCTTTCTCTCTTTCCACTTTCTCTCCCACCTTCCTCCTTTCCCTTTCACAGAACAAGTGTGTCAGATACTGCGCCTTTCCTTTCCTGTAAATCAATTATTATTATTATTATTATTATTATTATTATTATTATTATTATCATTATACTGTAGAGTCCCGACAGTATGAGTACGTTAAGGTATACTGCTCCTGGAAGTCTGACATTTTTCCTCTAGACATTAGTCGCGGCATGAAAGAAAAGACAGTAAAAAAAAACCCTGTGAAATATAACAGGTCACACACAATACCATGACGGTAAAGAAAATAGCAAAAAACCTCAAGCATTTTCGAACTCTGCTAAAGCAGTGCAGGTACCTCATTTTTGGTTTCACTTTTTTTGCACATGAATCACCACGCTGCTACTTGCCCACGGCTGCCAAGTAATTTAGAATCGAATCTCTTTCGTCGTTTGTTACATTTCCGATAACCAAGCAACGGGTATGATGTCAAAGTTATAGGTCACATGAGGGACAAAAACCTGCAACGTAATTGCTCTTTTTTTTTTTTTTATTCGATACAATGCTGAAGCTAGCCTGCCTTAAGAACAGCAGTCACGACTGAAGAAGTAGCAGCTCTTATATAGCATTTTTTCAATCTCGCGTGACCTATATGAGATCGGCAGAGGCACGAGAGGAGCTCTCTCGCTAGGCCAGCCATTAAAATCATTGTGGCCATGTTGTGCCGTCTTCTTGCTTGTCGCCACGTAACAATATTTCTAAGTGTTTATTTTCTAAACCAAAATCCAACCTAATTAGCGAAAGCATCTTCAAAGCCATGTCAGCACCGATACAGTAATGATTTTTGCTGATCCAAGCAGATTTACTCCAGAGGAGTTTCACTTAGTAACAGAATAGAAACAACAGTAAGAAAGAGAAGCAATTACATTTTGTCAATGGAAGGTCAAGAAAAAAAAATAATGCTGCAACTCCTCCCCCACCGTTCTCAGCTCGCATTTTCCTGACAAAGTACTCTCTCCACTGTTCTAACACTACTTAGCTCTGTCAGGTGCATTGCTCCACGAAACTGGGCCATCCCCGGAGGTCGCACAAGAAGAGTACTTACAGTCAAATCCCGTGCCCGGTCTCTGTCTCCGGTTGGTCACCGAATTGTGGTACTGGTCCTGACTGAGCATGCTGTGCAGACCGAGGATGGCTGCATGAAAATGGGGAAGGGAAGAAGAGCAATGTTTAAACAACGTGTGCCAAAACAAAAAGGGCATACCACAAGAAAACACATCTTTCACCATGTTTCTAAGGAAAGGAGCACATACACGTACATACACTGTGCCATTCGGCTAGACAAAGGAGCTGCATCGTACCCTACACTTGCGGCGTACCAAGTACACTGATGCAAGGGCTGCATTTTTCCTCCCCGCAGTTTTTGCGGGGTGTAGGCCTTAAATGAGACCGATGTTTTTCCAGAAAAGCTTAACAGAGACCCTGTGAATCCTTTAAATACATAACACATCCAACACATGGATGACAGAATAAACCTGACAACCGGGATGAATTGACTGTTGCTAGATTGCTTTACCGAGAAAAATTGTGTGGTCGCAAGTTTTTAAGACCCTCTGAAGATGATCCAGTGTGCAAACTGACAGCCATGATGCCCCAGCCAATGAGTGGAACCCATGGCTGCCAATGCGAGGAGCCTATTGCAAAATATAAAGAGAGAGAGAGAGATAAACAGCCCAAAGCACGGCAGTGCTTCTTCTTTGTTTGCAACACCCACTGTTACAGTGTCCACTGGACACAGAGTCCAGTGCTCGCTCACTGCACAGTGAGATGCTTCGCTCCCAGCACCAGCTGACCAGGGTCTATATTCCGAGTTTGCGTCGTTATAGAAGGTGTCGTTATCTCCCTGACCTTGAGTCATCTGATTGGACCAAATGCTAGAACCAGAAAATGCAGCCACTTCCGGCAAGGAATGGCACTAGTGGATCCTCAGAGTCCGTCCCTGGTATCACACCATCGCTTGGTCCACAAAACCGCCATTTCCTCAGCGATGACCGTGCAGCACCTTCCCCGCTGAGGAAACAAGCTTGCCACAGCAGCATGACGTGAAGTCATCCTGAAGGCCCAAGTACAGAGGCATCTGACAGAGACAGGGAGGACTTGTTGTGCTTTTTCGGGTCTTCATCAGATCCTTCTGTCAGTGTCACTGAGGTGGCGTCCCAAACCATCAGCTCAGGTGCTTTGGTACGCTGGCCAATGTACACGTACGGAACTCTCGTGTTTCGTAGAGCCAACAGTAAAGCCGAGAATGCCGAAGACACGAACGGTGACATACAAGTAATGTCAAAAGTAAATGGAAGGTGATGCTGTCTTAAACCTTTGCTGCATGAAGGCGTTCAGGCTGGGATTAATTGGTGTCTGCAAACATCTATTCGAGGACGCGTAAAACAATGAAATAATTTTTTTTTTTTTTTCACTAATACTGCCTTCCCTTTACTTTATACAGAACCTGTACTAGGATTCTTTAGCCAGTTGAAGATGATCACGATAACGATGAAGCCCATGTTCCTGCCCTAGTAGAATACAGAGTGGCCTGAGCAACCGGTGTGACCTCTCTTTGTTAGGTGACTCCCGGAAGGCTGACAGAACAAACTTGTCAAGGTTTCTGATGGCACGGTTCTCTTGCTTACTGGCGGTGGGCCGGTCCTTAAGAATCAGTACAGAATCAGTACGGAATCAGTACGAATCAGTACAGTAAAACCCCGTTAATAAATAGTTGGTGGAGACGCGGGAAAAGTATGCACTATCTGGTAGTGCACTTTAACCGACCAGTACAGATTTGCCATTATTCACACTCTGAAATAAGAAAAATTGAGGCACAGTAAATTTTCCACCAATACATGTAGATACTACAGTAGATGCGCGCTAAACAAAACTGACATGAACGAAAATGCCTCTTACATGAAACAATTTCAAAACAAATAATTGGTTTTCTATAATATCTGTGCTAAGTAATGCTCGACAATTGAAACTCCATATTAATTGCAACACAGATAAACGAAACCAACCGAAACTGAACATACGCCGGATCGACATCGTCACCATCTTTGTTGGTGTCGATATCCAAAATCCAACCCAATCACTTGCACATTACTTTTTGTTGCTTTGATGCCATTTTGCACTGTGTCTTAGCTCAAAATTGTTTGCTGTTTTTTCGGCGTGCAACATGGAGCCAGCTGCGAAAAAGTATCCCCATAATGCGTTATCTGCTAAAATGAAAATCCTCCAAGACTTTAAGTGTGGAAAAGAATCAAAGACTGCCATCGCAAAGTGGCACGGAATTCCGAAATGCACAGTTTCAAGGATCCTCAAGGATCTTAATTCCATTCAGCTGGAGTTCCTCCCTGTGAACATAACAGCCATTCTCCAGCCCACGAACCAGGGTGTCATTCGCAATCAAAAGGTGTTTTTTTCATCGGCGCATACCGAGAAGAATGGTGCTCAGTGTGGACAGCGACAAAGAGTACAGCATAGATCTTCTGTCTGCCATTCACATTTTGGCTCATTCATGGGATGAAGTTGCCACAACTACCATCCAACGATGCTTCCATCATGTAGGCTTCATCATGGAAGTAGTGGCCGCAGATCAAGAAGAAACTGCTGATGTTGCAGAAGCACAAGATCTTTTCAGTCATCTGGTTCCTGGGTGTAGCACTGGCATGCTAACTATTCAGGATTATGAAGTTATTGATGATGATGCTGTTACCTGCCGTGAGGACACACTATCAGACATTGTAAAAGAAGTTGAAGGAGCGTCTGGGGACGAAAGTGAAGAGGAGATATGCCATGATGGCAACCAGGTCTGCCCAATGTCAGTGAACGAGGCAAGCCAGGCAGTGGAGGTGCTTCAGCAGTACTTGCAACAAGAGGGCTGCTTAGAGCACACATGCAGCATTAGCAGGATGAATGCATATTTGACGAAGAAGTGGTACATCAGCCTGAAGCAAACCACTTCACATAGCTACTTTGGGAGTCACAACCCTTAAACGAAACTGTCAATAAACGAAACATTTTTCCTTATCCCCATCAAGTTTCGTCGGGAGTGCACTGTACGTGCATTTTATTGTTGTGCTACCGACCAGAAATCTGTCATTTTCAGTTGCCGCCGTGGTAGTCTCAAAAATGGCGATGTAAGCAAGTTTCATGCATGCGCTAGTGCACTCTTCGTAGTTCTATTTTCAGTAGAATGAGTAATGATCAACTTTTCCTTAACTGTCAGTATGCAATACTTGGGTCGAGTAGGCTTCGGCATAGTGCTGACCGTTTGCACATACACTAACGCAACAACTGCTTTGTGCTTTGCATAGCACCAGCTCCAAACAAAAGACGCCCCCACAAAACATGCGCTACCTGCCCGCAACTTATCCACAATGCAAAAGCACATGCAGGCCCACAGAGAGGTTGGCACGAGCGAGCAGCACGACTGTGCGCGAGCAATATGATGGTGATGGTTACCGTGATAGGGATGGCGACAATACTACTCGCAATGCGTACACGTCAGCGTAGCCGGCGCTTCCCGGGCTTCCTATTGACATGGACATCGCCGCATTTGTCAGAACATGGCCAAAATGGCCGCAATGTCATATCGCCGTCCGCATGTCATAAGGCGGTAGCACACCTTGTTGCTCCTGTTGTACACAGGGTTCACACCTGGGCAGTACATCAGTGACAAGCTGGAATTGGGACTGTTCATCAGCAGCCACTTCTCAGGAGCAACTCCTTGCCCAGTTCCGCACCTTTCAGAGAATGCTGGAATCGGGGTGTCTTGATGGCGCAGTAAACCAACAGGCTTGCACAACTCTGGTGATGCACGGGGTCTGTGTGCATGCACTCGCCAAGCTCATACATGCGGTGGCAAGGGTGGCTGGTGAGGCAAGTTGTGTGGTGAGGCAAGCGTGGTTGTCACAAAGCTGATCTTGTAACCGCACTCTAATAAGGAGGCCGTTTTGCCACTGCACCTATCGTTGCAGATGCTCTCAAAGATGCAGTCGCCTGTTTCCGTAAATTTGCCGTGCTTCTCCACGAAGGGGTCCAAGGACATCTACAGGTCAGTCGCAGCTGCAGCCCAATCCTTCAGGATAGCTTTGCCTGGCCTGCTTTTGCTTCATTTCAAAAGGCTTTGCAGAAATAACTTACGCATTTTAGTGAGTGGTAGTTGCGTGGCGGTAAACTGACAAGGTTAGACCTTTGAAAATAAACTGTAACCAGATTCGAAGCACTTTTGCTGCGGCTTCAACGCCCAGCATGCTAGGCCTAACGCACAGGGCAAGCAGTGTGCTACTGCAGCGTGTGTTCCACTGGCACCCAGGCCTCGCAGGTGGTGCAGTGATGCAAGAAAATGCACAGATAGAGTGGATTTACCCCATTCTAGCTTTTGCTCGATGTATGGTTACGCCTTTCTCTAGGGCAAATGCTGAGTACACAAGACAAGATAGCACCGATGAGTCCAGGGGCTCAGTGGAGTACGACATGCAAGATGATGTGCGTGTATTCGTACCAAGTGTCCCAGACATTTACTGTCAGTTAAGTCTCAGCAGAAAATATCGGGAGAGAAAAACTATGTACACATGAAAAAATTCCTTCAGCTGATGTTCCTTTCCTCTTTCTTAATTAGCAGCGGCCAAGTTAAGGTTTCAGATCTTGCATGAGAGTGGTGGCCATTGCGCAAATAAACACAGTGTGCCTATCAAAATGGCCAAAACCATGGAACAGTGCAACATCCCAATTTACCAAAAATATGCGCAACATTATCTCATCGCTTAACTTGCTAAATCGCCAAGTCATGCATCACGAGGCAAAAGTCCAACACCATGGCCTACAGTCATTTTTTAGTCACCTATGACAGCCTTTCAAGTAGATCGAGTTTTCCCTTCAGTGTTAGCCCATGGTTTAATAACTGCTTTTTTTAAAAGCATTCTTTTAGGAGACTCCCTTGTCCCATGCTGTGGAATCGCCTACCTGCCAGGTCCACCAGCTCCGACTCATTTGCTGTGTTGAGCGCCTTCTCGTAGTCTTCGCCAATGTCCAGCTCCACCTCTACATCGTCCTCTTGCTTGGGCTTGGGCTGGACACGGGGAACAAACACCTTCCCTGCAAGAGAACGTGGTACAGAAAAAATTGGGGCACAAACGACCTAACAACTCAGGCCAACAAAAACACACAGACAGCAACAGGCTTCGTGTCAAGTGTGCAAACTTTCAATCCTGTTGCGGCTTCAATCTCAAAGATGGTGAAAGTAATGATGCACAAACAGAAAAAAAATTTCCTTTTCTCTTTTCAGTAATGTATAGTTGCTGCCAAAGTAAACGGAAGAGAACTCTGTCAAAAAAGCTTAATTTCTTTAAATCCTAAACCTCCTGATTGACTTTTATTGGTGCACAGGATAATTCTCAAAATGGCAGCGAGTCCGCATAGATCTATTCGAGGACGGATAAAATTAGGTGAATGAAATTAAATATGTCCGCAAATATCGCCTTTCATTTACTTTTGACAGTACCTGTACTTACTTGTCATGCATGACAAAGGTCAATTTTCCAGACATTTTCATGCATTTTTAAAATAAAAGGAAAAATAGCACTAAATTTAGTAGACGCTCTTGCTTGGGAAGAAAGCAAAGATTCATAAAAAAAATAGTTGTCATTTAACTTTGGTTAAACTGAGTGCTAGTGAAAACTAGGGAGCTATGGTTACGCTTGCAAATTGGCGGCGGTTTAGCTAGGCTAGGATATACATAGCGGAAGCATGTGTACCTGGCGCTGGCCTGCCTCCTCCCCTCCCATCCCATTGAAAATTAGGCTAAGTCCTGGCCGTCTTGAACGATGTGACACCCTCACAAATTCGGTGCAGACTATAAAGACGGCATGACACGGATAATGATCATGTGTAGCCATGTTTGCATTAAGTGACGCCCTCTCCACTTCATCCGTAAACAGCAGTGACCAACGGGAAAAGAGTAAAACTCGAAGTTTCCCAGAAAAACCTCGTCACATGGCTAACAGAGATGCACTCCACAGCAGGAGGGTAACAGAGTGTTTTTACCGTAGGCGTGAAGCTGCCTTAGCGTGCAGTGACTAAATGATGCATTCCTACACGAGTTCCGGGCTACACAGCTCACCCATTCCACTCAACCGGCAAGGGGGAACATGCGCTGGTCTTTTAGGATGGCCTCATCATGATCCCCCAGTTGTCAAACTGTTGCGGTACCCGGCGAACAAACTGCGTTTCTCTGTTCGACTCTCTGCCACGTTCAAATCCGCTGTTGCTGCAAGATTCCTCCCTGTATCGCACAGCCTATTGTCTAATACTGCTCTGCATTTGTTGCAATGTTTGTGAAACCCTGAGCACAAGTTTGTATGAGTGATTTCTAATTCCTTTGTAGCGTCTCTCAGCAGCATAAACAATGTTCTCTTGTGAACCTCTGACTCGATCCCATGCACATCAACAACGCTTACACCAACTGATACTCAACATGCATATTCATGTGCATGCAATAAATCAAAACCAATATCCAAAATCCTTCGGTTAATACACTAGTGCAGCAATGTAGCTGTTGAAGTTTTAGGTCCTTTTGTGGTCAGGATTAATTTCCGTAGACCATTCAGCACATCTGCAGTTTTAGAAGTTCTAGAATTATATGGTTATCTTTGGAGAGCACAAATGAAAGGTTCTGCGATTTAACACAGTTTACACTGTGTTCAGATAAACATGAGATGGCTAGGCTAACTTTTAAGTGTCCAGCACGTCAAGGTCATTGTGTGAAAAAAGAAGGAATGAGAAATGGAATTTAAAAACAAAATCTCACCCCCACTCAAAATGCTGTCAAAGCACTTTGTGCACGCAAGTTCCAGATGCTAAAGGCATGCTGGCGCGTGGCATGCTGAACATTTCGCAGTCAAAACTGAATGCAGGGTCCAAGTATGTGACCTGAGGATACACTGTCTGCTCTGAATCACAGGCAACTACAACACATTAAAGAGCCAATTCTGATATTGATTTTCCAAGCTCTCAACCCTTTTGCTACCTGCTTTGGGCTCTATTGATTCTGGAAATTGTTATCAAGCTAATCAGACTCCCAATGACAAGTCTTTTCAAACAACGCAGTTGACGAAGGAGCGTGACTTAGAGTCAGTCAGTCTACAAACAGCCCACTATAAATTCCACGCTTTACACACATACAGCATACCTCTCTTTGTTCCCGTCTGGAATGGCTTAGCTTCGGGCCAGTCTTCCTGTTCCCGGGCAAACTTTTCGAGAAACTGCAGCAAGTGTCGTCGGTTCAAGGGACCCGTCGGCTTCTTCTTGGTTTGCGTTCGACATCGTTCCGACGGAGGTATTAGCGAGTCCTGCAAGCCACACATGTCAAACGTGTCAAAGATGTGCAGATTCAGGCACCTGACAGAAGACCTAAATGGCAACAAGCGAAAAATGGCAGCAAAGAGATCGCAATGCACAGTACAGAGCACACACGCACACAGCAACGGTCTTATTGCATTGCGAAGGCTACCACTACGTGTTCCTCACTAGCAGTTCCTATGGCAAGGTTCAGCCCATGCCAGAAGTGAGCTGTCACCTTTGCCCTGTAATGCATTCCTTGGCATTTGTGACAAATAATGACGGCAATGGCAATTGATGGGTGCAAAGTGAAAAAGCCAAGTTTTGGCATCTGATAAAATTAAATAAACCTGATGAAAGTACAAAAGGCCTCAACCGACAGCCGACTCCTAAAAAAAAGAATATTTTTTCATAACTGACAGCTGTTGTTATTAGAGGCCTCTGTGGAGTCAAGAACTGCTCAAGAGTAAACTTAAGGGTGAGCGACCAGCCCCCAACTCATTTACCGCAGGTGTTTTGAAGAAAAAAAAATTATTTTCGAAGAAACTTGTTTACAAGACTCCCGTTAGACTGTGTGTCACGGGGTGCTGACTGGTCACCAGATGGGCTGATAGGTGCCATGAATGTGAGTTGCCAAGAGAGCTATGGCTGCGGTTAAGAATTCTTGTATCAACAGGACACAATAACTGCACCCAAAGAGACAGCACTGGCTAAAATATGTCATGAGATTATGGTGGAGGTGAAAAGATCTTGCCTCGAACAGTACAGATCGAGCATTATAATATAAGGAAAAGAGGCCTAACAATTTTAATTTGGCATTAAAAATCTCATAAAAACAACTGAGGTGCTATCTAGCAGAGAAACCCTATTACTTTCACTGCAGTACACCAAATGACTACATGTCAGCAAAATATCGCTGATTTTCATAACTGCACACTGTTCTTAGTGCTTGTCATAATTTATTATATTTAGCGCTCTCGCCAGTGCGTCCTTAAATAAAAACCACTCCACCTTTCACACTGCGAGAGGCATGCTTTCAAGTTTTGCCACTAGGTGGCGCCACAATGTTTCGAAATCCGTGAATGAAGTGATGATAGTGCCCACTAAAACTTTTGTCGACGAGGCGTGCATTATCGTACCGTAACAACATTGAGTGTGAAACTGAAAAGGACGCTACCCCACGCAAAACGTCCGATTACGGTCTGGCGAGTGAAATTTATATTTGTTTTCGGTACGTCTTTCTTGTCGACAACCAAACGTCATTGTGGTCACTGCTCATGGTTTCCAGCATCGGACTACATAAAAATGGGCGCATGCACCGATTGGAAACTTCTCGGTAAAAATTTTCTACCAGCGTTTCTACCAAAACTGTTATGAAATCGGAACATTTTAGACATCAACCTTTCTATTGATGGCAAAAAAAATTCGAGATCTAAATTCCAGTGTTCTGTCCCTTCAAATCAAAATATGCATTGTTTAGTGATGCTTTTATACTTGTGCATTATGTACAGCTGCATACACTGATCTATGTCTTTTACACTCTACTGCTTCACCTCAATCAGCGAGATCTTTTCAAAGCACTGTTATTTATTTTGCAACAACTTAATGTGGTAGGGTTTAGTTTAATAAGCTTTTTCTTTTTTTACAGAAATACTTCAGGCAACCAATACTATAAATTCCCTGACTGCCCTGAGGGCCACGGCACAGTGTCTCAATGATTCCATCTTGACAAAAAATTTCCTATTATATATTCAAGTTCAGCACATTGCTTGTTTCATACATATCAAAAAGATTTATCATTACCAGTTGATTAATTAATACCCGAGAAATGGTTAAAAAAAACCTGCAAAGGAAACAGGTGATTCAGTTCAATACACATCTGTTCTTTGACACTAGTATCGCGTAGCCTTTTCTGTGCACACACAGGCACCTCCAATACATGCACAAATAAATAATAAATAAAGCCGTTCCAGAAACGACTTTTGTCCATACTCTCTTTTATAACTTTTTTTTACACTCAAGTGAAAACTACAAGGTATTCTTACGCTTTGGAAACATCACGCGTGGAAACTGACGCTGATAAGGAACTCTCTTCCACTTCGCTTTTTTTTTGCTCCTTTACCATTCATGGAGCGTTCGCTAGCACACATTACTATCTTACAAAAATGCCTTGCTAGCTTAAGGCACTTTGTCCAATTGTTGTTCATGGTATAAAGTGACCTTTCAAATGTTCTGCGGCTCCGTTGATGCTTGCCAGCAAAAGATGTGTTTCTTTCCAAGTGATATGAATTTAAAAAGGCAACATTTGTAATGCGACAATGCCCAGTTCTCCAGAAAATCCAATGTCGGTGTTGCGAGTGACAAATCGCGAGCGTGCCTCAGGCAGGTCGTAGTCGGCAGGTGATAAGGCTTAGCACTGATTCGTCAGCAGGTTGTGTGATGTCACCAAATCACATAACACAACCAAGGTGGCAGGAGCCTCCTGCCAATTAGGCCACACAGGCACATTCGCACAGCTCGGTTAAGTGGTTGCTGCATGTCTACATGGGCCGGTCTTTCACGTTATGTGGCAGCTAACGACTTTATGTCAACGAGTATGTGCGAGGTAACAGAGGCACCAATTAAGGTTCTAGCTCCGAGTAACGAAGTGCACTTACACCAATAAGGAACCACAAGGGTCTCAGAGACGCAGATGGAAGCTGCTAACGCTGTCACGTCTTACATTAACGACGCAGCTTAAGTGTCCCCAAAATTTATTTTTCGCCACTCGATTTAAACTTACGATGAGAGTCTAGAGAATTATAGAGCGAATTATGCAATGACTGACTGAATATGGATAGTGCACTAGCACAGTTTGCTTGTGAAAATGCCCACTGGCAGCAACGCTTGCATTTAATTTTTACATAATCTCAAGCTTATAACGCTCCATTTTTAGTGAAAGTAACATCTTTATAATTAGATCACAGTAATCGATCGATACAGGTCAACTTCAATTCGCCCTCAGAGTCCCTTCAACCAGGCCCTATGGCATTTTATGGTTGAAAACGCTCTCACCACAATGGGAAACGTCCCGAACTAATAAAATACAGAAGCAAAAGAACATTCCTCGTCGGCTTGTGCCGACTGTATATTGGTCATGAATGTCAAAATTTGTGAAAAAGGGTGCGGGTAATAGTATGAACTAATTAGGGCCCATCTTTAGGGAGTTTCCACTAAACGGACAAACTCGCATTGTTCAGGGCCCCAAATTGGGAAACGATGGCTTGATGACGACAGCTCACCAGTCGTTCCTGTTTTGACACCTTGACTGAAACTGCACTTGGTATTGCATCAATAACAGTAGTAGAAAAGTGAGCATTATAAAACTTGTGCAGGCACTAATTTATAGTTAAGCATACTCGTTTACTTATTAAAGCATTAACAGGCGGGCTCCAAACATTTTCCTGGTCGTACACGAGAGAAGCAGCGGTCATCATACGTCTTCGGAGGGGGACACTTACATCTGGGTCCACCATGTTGCCTAGCTGCTCCAACTCCTCTGGAGACAGCTTGGCCAGCAGTTCATCAATGTCCATGTCAGCATACTTCTTCACGTCTTTCATGATGTTCTCGGCCATGTGGAGCCTGAGGAATTAGCAAAGAAATACTGAGGAAAAGTGCCTCACAGAATGTCCGCAGCAGGTCAGTTCACAAGTAGCAAGGCCATGAAAAAAATTTCCTTTTACTGTGCTCCCCCTAGCTAGGGCTGCATAATAATGCACACTTACTGTAGTGCTCACAAGAGAGGGATACAGTCACTCTCATCAGTGATAAAATCTGTACGCAACTTATGAGTCAGAAAAATACTTTATTGCTGCAGCATTCTATCACACTCATGATCTTTCACTGTTTTATTCAACATTGTACATCATAAGAAACGGAAACAATTTTTATATCTTATTAATTCACAGTGGTGGCCCTCACCATATTAACTAAACTGAACAGTCACCACAGCATACAAAAGAGGACAGCACCAAAATGCTGGTTGATGCCATTAACATCTGCACGCTTACTAGCAAATAGTGTGCAGACATGTATTTTAAACGAGAACTATCACTGCTAACAATAATGACAACTGAGGAATATCATATATATTAAGCATGACTTTAATCAATATCCAACCCAAATTAACAGGGCACATTTAATTAAGGGACAGAAGCCTTTTCTTTATTACAGATATTCTGTTCACATACTATGAGCAAAAAACAGTTATTACTACTCTGTAAACCCTCAGTCTATAAAGATAACAATGCACTACAATAGCTTCCCAGCAAAAATCTTATTATTAAACAAATGACTCTACATCCATGCAATCAAGAGTTAAGACACACTCGTTCAAAATGCTGTGTTAGTGGGACACAGTCAATTGAAATCAAAAAAAAAAAAAGGAACAACAGAATGTTAGTAGATTACTATTTTCAAAACAAACCATGCTTAATGCACAAGAAAACACACTTCAAATGCTATAAAATAGTTATCTCAGAAACTTCACCCCTCCCCCCCCCCCAGAAACTAATAAATAAATATATGTTTAGGCTACCTAGTGGATAAAGTGGAAACAAATGTGAAAAAAAAAAAATCATTTCATAATATTCTGTAACAAAGATATGTGTGACTCAAATGTTTGACCACTGAAGGAGTGATCGACAATTACTCTTCAATTAAATTTTCGCAGCGATAAGGCTTGTGAGAAACCATCACTACAAATCGAGCACACCAAAAGCAACTGCTACTTCAACATTACTCCTTATGCCAAATAACACGCTCCGGTTCTTGTCAGAGCAAGAAATATTAAAATTTCAGTCAATTAGCTATGAGTGGTGGGAAATACCAAGAAGAATTGGTGTCATTCGTCTGAGGCTCAAAAAGCAAGCTTAAACAAATGGTGGCAAATCCAGAGATAGGAACATTTGGCGATTATTGATTTTATATTGGTTTCTAATGGCTTACTAAACCATGATGAAGACACAACTACTAATGCACCACAGTATGGCAAGACATGCATGAAGGTGCCTTTTACTAAAGAAAAGCAGCAATGCGAAAATCACTTCTTCCCACCATCACTTTCGCACAGCTCCTAGAGAATCACAAATCTTCTACTTCTGTTCACAGCATGCAACACCAAGTCACAAGCAAGGCATCCTGAGAATGCTTTTGTACACGCAAAGGTCTGTTGCAAAAACACCACTTCATGGCAGACCCATGCGCCCAAGCCAAAGCTTGGCACTCACGCCGGCTTCTCATCGAGGCTGGTAGTGGACACACGGTGATGTGTTTTAACATGCGTTGTGACCCTGTGGGTCGTCGTCTTCACACTGATGATACTCATGACTGCTCTTTTCCCACCTCCTCACTGTCACCCAAGGGGCAAAGCACACACACACTACTCATCAGCTTTGCTGTAAACCTTAAACGGCTCTGAAGATATCACAAACGCTCTGCACACCACCCTAAAGACACAAGCGATGCCCGAGAGGTCCTCGGAATTAGTTCTGAATAAGCTGAAACTGTTTTTGCAAGGAGTATAAGCATCTCAAACAGCTGGGCACAAGGTAACTCAAATTACGGCAAAGCTTCACCAATCAAGAACTTTGCACAAGATGACACGATAGTTCCCTCAACTGCATCGATTCTTCTACATCTAAATGTGAATGTGCTTTGCATACTGTGAAAAAAAAAAAAAAAAATCAATGAAGAGCTTTGATAACAATGTGCCTGAGAAACAAGATAACAGTGGACAATGCTGATAAGCACACCGTGCTCAATTTGCTCATTCTTATAGCACAATAAGTTACAAATTGCCGAGAGAAAACTTGTACACTGAAGAATACACTGCTATCGTAAAAGGAATAGAGCCACATTGTCGTTACGGCTCAATAAGACCACCTGCGGTCGGCGCACACTAATATAGTTTTCGACACATCAGCAAACCGAATAGCTCTCTCCTCTCAAGGTCAAGAAGCCTCAGTACCCTGATCACGCGAGAATATTAATTCCCATCACAATCTCCGCATACGAAACCACCGCTACACACTACAAAGCGGATAAAGCCTCGTCAATTGTAGTGGAGCTGCGCGTCACGCAGCGGGCGAGAATTCATGCATCGCGCCACAAATCTAGTCCGTTATATTGCTCAATAAGGTTGCCCGTGGAACGCCCAATTAGATAGAAAATGCACGGTCACGTTTGGCCCACTTTTTTGTAACCAATGACTCGGGAAAAGGCGGCTCCATAACAAGCAGCCAGAGTACTGAGCGGCAGCGCTTCCGTATCTGACCACGCCTTGCGATGGAGTTCCACTAATCACCTCTGCGATGCCTGTAAAGCTGGCCACCACGAAACTTACGTGCTTCTTATTCTCTGGCCGCAAAATGCTTCGCTAGTCTTCGACAAATGTGTCAACTGATGCACACAGTGTATTTTTTCTTCTCCACGAAGGATTTTGCTAAAGAGACAGGCGCCAAGCGGTCTCGACAGCTTTCCGTACGGCGCTCAGCGCCCGTACGTACGGTCATATCTCAAGCGGTCTTGACGTAACGAACACGAGCAATCTGCGATCGCAACTGTGCTTGGGAACAAAGCACACCTACGTTAAGAGCACAGTCTACAAACAACGTCGGACCAAGGATAAATATAGCCGAGGAAGAGCCGGGCCCCCTCGCCGCATGTCGCGCCGCATCATCCTAAAAGGAGACCCACACGATGTGCTCCTCATGCTGGCGTCAAAGGTGCGACAAACCCGACTTCTCGGAACCCGGCCAGTGAAGAATGAAAACGCGTGGACAATGTGACAGCGACAACGAGCGGAGAAACGGTCTCTGCGTCCGGACGTTGCGGACGTGTGCCGACCGCCCGTTCACCGTTACCCGGCCGGAGAGCGAGTACCACTCGATACCGACAAACAGAAACACCGGCGGACATTGATTTTATGCCAGGCAGAAATGTCAGCATCAGGAAGTTCCACAAAGTCGCATAACTACCTCTGTTCCGCTGCAAGCTATTTCGATGGGCCAGTTGCAGTAGGCCGAGAACCAACTCATGAAATCTCCTACAGAAATAGAAACTTGGGCGCCGTCGCCCAAACGCTGCACTTCTTGGCCTAAAATAACCGTTCAGATTTGACGGCTACGCTATCCAAACTTCCCCGTTGAACACAGAAGGAGATCTCGCGTAACGTAAACCACAAAAGCACGCTTCAGCGTAGCGGTACGCACCTGTGTTCGAAGAAATCGCTGGTCGTGAAGCTACACACAGGCACGCTTAGCTTTTCTCGCACTCGGGAGCCACCCTGCTGCCTCCTCGCCTGTCTCGCGGCGTCCTCGTTCGTTCTCGTTGGCCGCGAGAGACGAGAGACGCGTCGCCCTGGCAACAGCGCTCCTGTTTACAAATGGCGGCATCCGCGCCTGGATGCGGTGCGCCTTCCTCCATGCGGTGCGCTGTCTTTGAAGCGCGCCGCCTTCCAACTGCGCAATTTTGCGCGCGGTAAAGTGGGCCGCTCACGAACCCTTGGCTTCAGATGCGCAGTTTCTGCGACGCTGTGCCGTGTTAGACATCGGGACGAGCACGCAAAGCGCGCGGAGCAGCCGCTGGTTTTGGCATCAGCCGGGCATCCGTCATGGGAGACGAAAATATGCCAGTCACCGCTAGCCCGCTGTAATGCACCGTCGATCGGCGAATCTCACTGACTGGGCAGCGAAGGAAATGTCAGTATTAGCTCAAATGTGTTTCATGTAAAAACTTCGTGATTCTTTATTTGCGTGCGGCAGCGTAAGGGCGAAATAAACGTTAGTTTATGGAGCGACTTGAGTTTGTCGTTTTAGGCAGTCACAGTAAATGAGTATACATTCGGTTGAAGTCGGATCTTTACGAAGTTAGCGAGAATGACGATTACTTTTTCAAAAAAAAATATTACAAGGCATTGAAACAAACGGATTCACAAAGTGAACATAAAAGCCTTCATTTTCCTTTACTATGCTTATGGTACTTGCCATGCTAAAGTTACGAGCAGTGGTTCCTAACTTCTTTTTTTAGGAAAATAAGTCGCTTAGAACATGTTTGCAATTACTTTTAATTTCTTCAAGAATTTCTGCTGTGCCCGCGAGTTTTCTGACATTAGCATTTGCATACTGCTTGCTGTGTCACATGACTGCACCTCGATCATTTTTAAGAAGTTCTAGGAACTTAGAATTGGCTCCTGTTGATATCGAAAAGTTCTTGAAACTGAAACAGCTTTCCCATAGCATTCAAGCCAATTTTTTCCGGCAGCTTGCTTCAAAAACATGTTATCAGATTTATTTTGTAAATTACAGGTTCTACAACCCTTATAGACAAGGGATGAAAATTTATTCGTAAAATAGGGCTTCGTAAATTGAAGCGCGTCATATTGATGTCGCCGAGTGCTCGCTCGATAATTTTAATTCGCGTTTGACATATGGTAATTTTCCATTCACTCGCTTTGCCAGAATATAGCAAATCAAGATAACAAAAACAACAGACAAACTATAGTGTGGACCACAAACAAACGTCGTACGTGTGTCCTTGAAGAGACAATGATTTGACGAGTAATGTGGGCAAATTTCCGAGTCGGAATCGGCGTACACGCATAGAGCAAGGTACAACGGCGGCCAGGGTACACAGCAATTAAAGATGGCGTCGCGGCGTGTGTCAGTGCACGTACAGACACGTGTCCGCTGCGCGCATCACCCCTGCCATTAGCCCTGTTCCCCTCGCGTGTGATGAGAGACGTGTGAGTGAGCGAAGCCTGCATCTCGTATCACGGCCGCCGCTCGTGCTGGAAGAAGGCGCGATGCCACGATCCACGAAGCGTGTCAGGAGCGCGTGGCCTTCACTTTCACCCTACAAGAATGAGTCACGCACTAATATTGGAGGCGTGCGAGGCGTAGCGACCGTGCGCAGTCATTTCTGTTTGTCCAAAGAATAATAACATAAACAGAAACTTATCTCTCTGCGTAGAAATACCATTATTGGCTGCAGGTAATTAGTGAAATAGGGGCATTGCCATTTCACTAATTACGGCGGCATGTAGAACTCTCACAAAATTTACATATGCCACATTGAAGGGGTGATGTTCGCGTTTAAACGTGGTGATATAACGAACGCCGCCAGTTAAGAGAAACATTTACAGGATTTTGTGGACAAGAAATCAAGTCATACAAATTTGGCATTGTTTTAATTACCCTTGAGATGAGTCGGACGATTCGAGGCCTGTGAGTGCGAATGTGCAGTACAAAATGTGATTTATCACGAATAACTCGCACGCAACGGCGAGCTGTTTACCACCGAAAGTCTACTAAAAGTTACAGTGGCTCATGATTTGGGCGCTCGGGTACCAAACTTAAGAATGCGATATCAAATCCTGGCCGCGGAGGCCGTTTTTCGAAGGAGGCGAAAAACAAGGCGCCTGTGTACAGGCGATGTCAATGCACGTTAAAAAAGCCCAAGTAATCAAAATTTGAGAAGCGCTTCACTACGGCGTCCTTCATACGTATACTGAATCGTTGTGGGACGTTAAACCATACAAACCAAACCAATCCGGTTTTAGAACAATTAGTTTTGCTAACATTAAGTTACCAGCTTACAATGCTCGCTGACCCTAGTAGTGACTGATTGATTATTGATTGGTTAGTTGATTGATTTATTGACGTAAGCCTTGAAGCGGCACTTGACGCCGCCAAGGGGGCCCGATTATAGTCTATAGTCCACTTGGGTTTCTATCATGTGCACTGACAGTGACAGCAATAGGCGTGGCAGAAGTGGCTTGGATTCAATCCCGCGACCTTACGAGCTGCCAAACGCCAAAGCCTCAGACACGGCATGGTAGGTCCCAAAGATATCACGACACTATAGCCAAATATACAGTGCGCAAAGTGTTGGCATTGAAAACATCGTTCACGGTCCTAACTTTCAGGACAAATCATGTTAATCACATAATTTGCCAGATACCGTCCACTCCCTCATGTAATGTCTCAACCGAGACCTTTGAGGAAATAAATAAATAAATAAACGTGCTTGAAGTCATACAGGCCCTAAAATTTCTCCTCGCTAGTTAAACAAGGTTGACGACTGAGCGAGTTGGTAAGAATTCGTTTAAAATAGCCAGAAGACACGACACAGAGAAAAGAAGCAGGTGAGACGGAGGCTGGACTAACAACTGAAGTTTTATTGAAGGAAAGAAGAGAACGAAGACTCGCACTGAGATGTGCGCTAGTAAGACCATGACTGAATAGTTTCTATTCTTTCACTGGCTTGGACATTGTGCGCGCGCATCCCAGTCCCCCCCCCCCCCCCTTCCCCCTTTTTTTTTTATCTGCACCGTAAAATCTCGACGGTTCAGAACCACACAAAAATGATTCCCTTCACTTCTCTTTTGGGAGTCTGTATAATAAAATCTGCAGTAAACAAGGTAGCAGCGCGAACATTATAAGTATGCTGCAAATATATTTTTAGCTAATAACGTGTAGGGAAAATGGCAAGTTTTAAATTTTCATGTTTTTGTATTCCTTTTTTTTAGTTATTTGCATCCTGATGACCCGTATACATAGAAAGAGCCCACCGCATCGCCCGCTCCAGCCACTCTAGCTTTGCGTACCTCCAGAAGCCTATACTGATGCTTTTCTACAGCAAGATTTTTCCCTTTCATAACACCGGCTGCAATGGCCTGCCCACAAAAATTGTCCGCATCAGCAACCGACTGGCATTCAAGCGGCTAATCGAAGACCTTTGATCGAGATTTTTAGTATCGTTGTTTTCCGTGAAATGCCTACCCTCTCACGTAATGCATCAGTATGAGACCTTCTATGAAATAAATAAACGCATAAACAAATTCTCTGTAAAGCACGCAGAAAGCGTATCTCAATTTCGCCGCCTATCGATCCTGACCTCTCTTGCTGATCACTCGCAGGCAACGCCACCACGGTTTAACGTAATAGACTTCGCAGCGTCATCATATCGCTGGGTGCGTTCGCGGACACATGCGCTCTCCGTGACCTATAATCCCCGACAGGGGCCGGAGCCAGAAAACGCTCGGCTTTGCAAGACTCGCGGTGAATAACAGCTCGCTTTTTGCAAGCTGTTATTTCACGGCCCTCGGTTCGTTTTAATTGTCGCTTCCTTCACCGCATCACGACGTTGTTTTCGCTGACAAAGCGCGCGGAAGGCGACGACGCCTTCGCCCGACGCCCCCGCGCAACAAATTTCGCAGCAGAGTGACGACATCGCCCGCAGACTCGAAACAAAGGCTAGCTTTTCTGGATATTTTTTCTTTCACTCGACTGCTGCTGCTGCTGCTTCGCAAGGGTTACCTTCACACATTCTCCGCAGAACACGTACAATGGCATGAGAAAAGACTGACACAAAAGGGAACGAGGAGGCGGCGGCGACACACAGACGAAGTATGCGCGCCCTTGCGATGTGGGGAGGAGTTATTCGAATCAAGCGCCGCCCTGACACCACGCGAGCGTTCAGTGAAGCGAAGCCAAGCGAATTGTGGAGGCATCTCGCGTTATATTTCTTCGATATTTATGTTTGAGACACTCCCTCTCTTCAGTGCAGCGTTCCTCACACGCGAGCTCTCGAACTCGAAGCTCCCTTGGGAGTCCGTAAAATAGCGTCCTTTCAAAACGTGTGGGTGTGTGGGCGTGCGCGTAGGGTCGGTTTTGACGCACTGTTGTTATGCCGCCTTCGCTGCTGACGCTGTTCGTGGGAACTGTGCGGCCCGCTCTTGCGAACAATCGCGCGCACCATTTATGTTCCTATGTTCGCGCAACGTGGCGCCATTGTCCGGTTACTGAAGCCTGCTAATTATGGCACTGCGCGGACGTAGCGAATTAAGGCTCGATACAGTTTTCATTTCCCCATGTTTCTAGGCAATTTGTGCCTGGCGCACATCAAGCGTGGAAAGAGCGTTTGATAGCATCAACAATTTTACTGCAGAATGAGATATACATTTCAAAGACGAGGTGGTTATCTGCTAGCAGCGGAATGGAAGACGCGATTTCGTAATGAAAGAAAAATGTTTAAAAGCCCACAGATTTACTTCGCTAACTTCGCTTCTTTTTCACGTTTGAATAGCCGAGCTTTTCGCGCTTACTTCTCTGTTTTCTTTTCTTTTTCTCCGACGTGGAAAACTGCTTTTGAGCCTTAAGGTCTAAACGAACAAATGTGTAATTCGTATTAGAGCTGTCGAAGTCGCAGTGTTGAAAGCCACGAGTTCGTGAATGAATTCCGTGAATGAGATGACTGCTTGCGACGACAGGGATGCGGTCTCTGTTTGTTCTTCCTTTTGACGCATTTTCCTTTCATCACTCAATCATCCGCGCCCTATTATAGAAAGCTTCTCTTCGAGGCAGGAACTCCATTTTCTTTTACTACCTCCCAGCTTTTCTGCCTCTGAACTCTTTGAGAGGCGCAGCTGGTCTACTAGCTGGATTCGAGATAGCCCCCGCTCGTAATTAAAACCTGAGTAATTTAAGGAGGACGATATGGAGCTTAAAGAGCATAAAGGACATTGACGGAACAGGAAGGTTCGTGTACAAAGGGCATCATTTCACATCAGTTTCTTCAAACGTAACGAACATTCGTTTTTACGTGCCCGACGCTGTAAAGATAAGTGAGTTCGACCGCGGTCGTAAGATTACTTCCCCGAGGAAGTATTTCTCGCCGAGGAACATGTGGGGTGACTTAGCACAAGCCTACAGCGTTGTTGCATGGCAGTTGTGCTTCTGAACATACGCTTATTCTGTTTTAAGGCGAAAAAAAAAATATTTTTAATTGCTTCAGGCCACGGCTGACTGACCAGAACAGAAGACCAGATAACTTTGGTTAAACTGAAAAAGCGGGTAACTGAATTGTAGCGAGGCCAAGTCTTACGAGATCGCACGGAATCTGTTTCCAGGAGTCTTGCCCCTTCCTCAATTGTGCAACGAGCAGTGTGTAGAACTACTCGGTACAGCGGCAGGCATAGCCACGCGTGTCATGCCCAACCAGGTCGGATGCACTATTTCTCGAGTTTGAGGTCAATTCTGGCTGGTTGGTATAGTTGCTGCTATGGTCTGAGGCTGCGCGAGGTACTGCTTAATGGGAAGCATGAAATTAAAACTTGTTCATGCATACGATACCAGGTACGCTCTGTTTAAATAAACAACCGAATACCTCAGCCTCAAAATTCAAAAGCGCTACAGTTGACGCATTAGATGGCGCGGCAATCGGCGCTGTTTGGCTCGAGTGGTACTTGCCTGTTTGTATCAAGCGGTGCGCGATACCGGCCTTCAGCGTACGCATTGGAGCGTATACGCATTGCGCGTGATGGATGGCGTGTAGTGGCAGATTTACGCGTTCACGGAGTTTCTAAAACGGGCACTTGTGCAAGACACGAAGCTCCCACTAGTAAGGTGTTCCGGTCATTGCGCACGCTAATGGATCTGTAGTGCTGCGCCTGCACTGATAAAAAGCACGTCTCTGCGCTTGAAGTGCCGTAAAATCGCCGTGCGTGATAGAATTGCGGGGGAAAACACACGCGTCTCAAGTTATCGGCGAACTGTTTTTCTGTGCACGTTCGGCCTGCATCACATGGTTTTTATGTTGGGTGGAATGCTGAGTAAATTTCAGGCTCGAACGCTGCCTGGTCTAACGACAAATGCATGCACATCTAGGAAGCATGATGCACTGTCTTTCTGCAAAGAAGTCCCTCATGTATCAGACACAGAGGCCGTGCGTTCAGCCCTCCTGACTTGTTGTAGTCATTTTGTAGCGGTAAAAACACGGACACAAAAAACACGAAATACAAGGGATACCCGCTAGCGGGTGTCCCTTGTGTTTCGTGTTCTTGTGTCCCTTGTGTTTCGTGTTCTTTGTGTCCGTGTTTTTACCGCTACATAAGGACTCCAACAAGAAATTACCAACTATAGCCCAACTTGAAGTTTTAACAAACCTCCTGACTTCTTGTACGCTGGTCGGTCGGTCGGTCAGTCGTGTGCTCGCTCACTCACTCACTCACTCACTCACTCACTCACTCACTCACTCACTCACTCACTCACTCACTCACTCACTCACTCACTCACTCACTCACTCACTCACTCACTCACTCACCCACCCACTCACTCACTCACTCACTCACTCACTTCACTCACTCACTCACTCACTCACTTCACTCACTCACTTCACTCACTCACTCACTCACTCACTCACTCACTCACTCACTCACTCACTCACTCACTCACTCACTTCACTCACTCACTCACTCACTTCACTCACTCACTTCACTCACTCACTACTGAGTGAATACACTAGGAAGTTCCTCTCTCATTTTACCATAAAGCAGTGGCTTCTAAAACTTCTCGGAATTTTTTAAGTGTGCACCGTTTAGTTCGTGGTCCTAAAGCTATCCGTACCGTTACCATGGGTCTAAGATGCCGCGTGGTGTGCCTTCCGAACTCGATCTGTGTTTTGTTATACCAGATCATTTTCATAAAGCTGTTTACAAGTGTGAATTTGATACCAGTTTGACGCATAGCCTGTACAGTTCGTACATTGCGGTATTCGAGATCCTTAGTCTACAGATTCGGACAGCCCAAAGGGAATAAGGTAAGACGTTACCGATGCCACCGTAGCCATGTTTGCGTGACACCTTTAACGTATACGGTCGCAGTTGCAGCAGTCACCGTTTTTGCTGTACGGCGGTTGTAAAACACCCTATTGCTTGAAACGCGCGAAGCTTATCGGGAGGTCAGTCCAGACTTCAAGCGAAACCCAATGTGGCTCCTCAGTGCGAACTCCAATGGTGTCCTGCAGATCTACTTTTAACGAAGTTCACACTCGTGTGCAAGCTTGTCCCTTACAGCTGTAATGTTTCACCAGCATATTAAGCAGGGACTTGTTACATTTTGCGAGCCACTTAACTATATCGTTTGCTTGCTTGCGTCCATATGTGATAGCAAATTCACACCGTTTTCTTGTTTTCGAAGTCAAAATGTTTCCTTCGCCATGCTTTTCCAGAATAGTTAAATTCTTCATTCAAACATGTTGCAACTTGACAGTTACCTTACAATTTATTTCCTTTTCATGTGCCAATTCTTCATTTGGGCTACTAAGGACACGCCATTCTGGATGGCTCGATCCGCAGAAATTTCGAGAACCATGTATCTTGTTTCAGCAAAACTTCAGTGCATTGGAGTTTCACATCCAGTCTTCGTATGAGTGGGATGACGTTGCCGATTATTGAACCCGTGGACCTGTATACTCTACTACTCAGCAGCATAACTCAGCAGCATAACATCAAATATTTGCTGAGCCCAGGTGAAAACTTAGTCGCGATACTATACGCGAAGACTGCAAGTTCGATGTCCAGCACTTAATAGCACAGAAGAAAAAAAAAAGCCAGCCATGCTCCAAAGTTATAATAGGAAACCCAGCATTTGGCAATCAGCACGACTTCTTTATCAGTGATGTACGCTGGGGTACTCCTTGATGCAGTAGTCGAGCTGACACCGAAACGTTGAGAGCATCCTCCATGTATTCTTATAGTTTTCACTGATCTATTTTTGGTTTCCTTTGTGCAACAAATTTAATCCTCTGTAAGATAAACTCTGTCTAAGGCTTCAGCTCGAGTCTCGCGATTTGTGGATACTGTAGAGGAAGCCACAGCTGTCGAACTCTCAAATAAGATGATGAATTGTAAGAGTTCCTTGACCGCAAGAACGCGTGTGATGAACCAGGAATTATGTGTGGTTCACCGGGCTATACTGCCCGAAGTGGTCACTTACCCCTATCCCATCAGGATAGCCTCGATAGCTCAACTGATATTCGGAGGTAGCAGCACTGGTAAAGATGCAGCAGAGTGCAGATCGACAAAATGCTTTTCACTTATACTGCACATCAGACCTCCACTCCAAACTCTCCAAACTGTGCAAGATTTACACAACACAAGCGCTCTTGCTGGAGTTTCGAATGCAGAAAGCGTGAATCTGAGAACATTGGCAACAAATTTGTAAGCAAGTGAGTTTGTATTCTTTCGCTCACCAAAAATTTGGACGTGAGCTTTCCATTTTGTAGTCGTCCACTAATGATACATGAACACTGACAGCTAATAGAAAACTGTGAGTCAAGCCTGCAAAAACGTTCATGAAAGTACAGGGTCGTTCACTCTTAGCGTGAACACACGAGCGCGTTCTTTGGAGCGTCAGTACATCCGACTCGGCCGAGCATCGATGCGAATAAGTGATAGGGGACGTTAAAAACCGTTTTCAGGTCTCTCCGTCAGTGCGCCATTTTGCTACCGGCTCCACATTTTCACGAGAGGTATAAGAGGTCATTTGCGAAGTTCCGCAAAATCGTGCCAAACAAAACCTGCTGATCGCGTTACGGGACATCACTGAAATAAACGTATGGCGCCTTTTCTGTAGCCAAAACGCGTGCCGTGGTAGTTTCCCGTGGCAAGGAAGCAATGAAGAAAATGGAAGCTTTCCAATTCAGCAGAAGTAACAAATGTATGACGCCTTCCGCGCGCGTCAGAGCGTGAAACGCCGCCCCCGTCTGCCGTTTCCTACAATTCCTCCCGTTTCTTGGCTCGAGCGCCGCACGAAAACTGCAGAGGAGCGCACCCTGTGGTGGGAGCATTGCGCCGATATGGCTTGAGCCTCTTATGTTCTTTCCCGTTAGTTTCGTCGTCTGTTACTCTCGACTGCTTTTTAATGAGGTGCTTCGAACCAGTGTGCCACACGGTGCCAAGTGCTCGACTCACTGCCTTCAGCGTTGCTAAGCCACTATATATGTAGCAAAATTTGCAATTTCGATAGGGCGCATGAGCGCGCAGAAATCTGCATGCCGCCTAAAGCGCGTCGGAATGCGGACGCGAGTGGCGTCTGCCCGGGCAGCTGCTGCCAGCCATATATATTGCCCGTTGGGTGAGCACTGTGATTTCCCAGGCTGTTCGCTCAATTTAAAAGCGTTCAAGTATTATAGTAGAGAGCGCACGCCAAACGACGAAACTTAAGGTATTTGCAGTCACATCGCTCTCCGGCAGCGTTCCTGTTGCGATACATAGCTGTACGCCGAAGCGGTGAAATGCGCGCATAGTATGCCTGCACCTTATATATATACTCTCATATGAAATATGCGAAGCAATGTGAAAAACAGCGCGCTTTTCATAAAAAAAATAAACAAAAGAATGATGTTTAACCAAGTAGGCTGTAGATCTAAACGTGTCTGTCTACAAATGCTCAGCCATAGAGGTTAGTAAGCACAATATCGTGGAATACGTTTACACTCGAAGCCAGATGGCAACGAAACGACGGAGACAAAGTAATGAAGTAAAATTAGCTCTGACTGAGCTCATTTTGAGCTGTGAGATGCACATCTTATGGTTTAATGGGGGCAACTAGTGAGGCAAGAAGAAATGGAGGAATTATAATATGAAGTCACACCACAGCGCCAGCTCGCAAAACGCCGCTTTTCGATGCCTCAGAGGCATTTGAGGTCTGCAGTCCTGCAGTGCAAATTTATTGCTTCCTCTGCGCCAGTGATCTAACCTCCTTTCTCGCGTGTCCCGTGACGACATGACGAACCCGCGTGTCAGAGGATGAGCGACCCGTCTGCGATGTGGATCTGGCATGGGCGGAAGTAGCTAGGACTATCTCGTAAAGAGGGCTTTGAAAACGTACGTCGGTCAGCTTCTAACCCGAGCAGTTTGTTCTGCCCTGTTGCGCTGCCGGGCGTCTACTGCTTTTCATGACCTCTAGAGCGAGAGAGTGAAGTGGCCAGCTCATGAGTTGCTCCAATTTTGTTTCTAATTTTTATTAATAATCTACCCTCTTATGTCAATGTCAATATTAAACTTTTTGCAGATGATTGTATAATTTACCAGGAAATTAATACTCCCGATGACCATATTGCCCTAAACCGCGCTGCAGAAGCCGCATCCAAGTGGTGTGTTGACTGGAAAATGAACCTTAATATTAGTAAGTCTGCTCTTCTAACAATAACGAGAAAAAAAAATCAATCTTCATATTCCTATAGGGTGAATAATACCCCCCTGACGCGAGTTAACAATTATAAATACCTCGGTGTTATAATATCACATGATCTCATATGGGAGTCGCATGTCAACTATGTGACATCAGCCGCATTAAAACGGCTCCTGTTTCTCAGAAGACACCTCCGTCAAGACCCGCCTGCAACAAAACAACTTGGCATATAACGCTTTTGTTCGGTCGGTTCAGGAGTATGCGACTGTCGCTTGGTTTCCTCACACGAAATGTCTCATAAGTAAATTAGAATCCATTCAAAGAAAGGCAGTCAGGTTTGTGTTTAACAGGTACAGGTATACTGACTCACCGACTCAACTACTAATTGACGCCGGCATTCTCACTCTGGAAAATAGAGCCAAACTTGCACGTCTTAAGCTGCTTTATCAATTGCTGCATAACCAACTTAATCTTGATATAACGAAGTACATCACGACCTCAGAGGCGAGACCAACTAGGCATAAACATAGCCAAACACTAAAAGAATATTCTTTCCGCACTGACTGCCTGAAATATTCTTTTTTCCCCCTTGCAGTAAGAGAGTGGAATAACCTTCATCATCACATCACTAATAGTACATCACTAGATACTTTTGCAAAACTTGTTGAAAATCACCTCCTGACATTATCACATATTCCAAATGTCATCCTAAATAGTTGACTTCATGTTTAGTGCTACATTTTTCGTTCATATTGTTTCTGTGTGATGCTATGTGGGCCATCCTAACCTATCAGTGTGATCATGTTTGCCAGGCGTCAGTGATCTTGTTGTATAACAGTGATCTTCCCTGTATAATTGTATAATGAAGTGTGACACTGTATTCCCATCGTTTAACCTTTTAAGTTCCTTTTAAGGCTACGCACTCTGCATCTGACATTTTTAGCCATGTAGTCCTTTTCACCCTGATATGCTTTGTACTAAATGCCCTTCCTGTTAAAATCCCCAGTGGATTGACAGTATGTCTAAATAAATAAATAAAAAATAAACGCCTGCTGTACGCGAGCATGAACGAGAGGAGAGGAGCACTGTGCGAGAAGGGGAAGGGGGAGGGGGGAGATGCACCAGGCGCAAGTAGTCTGTTTCCGAGGGAGGATAACGAAGTAAGGGTACCAGGAAGATAAATAAGCAACTTCATTTACGCCTATTTACCCAGCTTATGCTTATTTAGGCGTATTTACGCTAATTTACACTATAGGAACGCCGCCAAGCCCGTAGTATCAGATCTCAGGGAAGTGGGTTCTTGGACACTGTTTGCTCTCATTTACGCTTATTTACGCTTATTTACAACATAGCAGCGCCGGCCCACAGCAGGCGCCAGACCCGTAGTATCAGTCCTCAGGGATGCGGGTTCTTGGAAATTTTTCTTTGAACCATGGCTAGCAACCGCGAGTTGCTCGCTTAACACTGCCTGGCAAGTCAGAAGAACGAGGCGTGGGGCTATCCAGAAGCTGGTAGAGATCCATTATCTCCACTGTGTATATTTCATGTTTTGGCTCTTTGTTTTCCAGTATGAATCCTTTCCAGTTCGCCCAACTCAACGCTTTGCTAAGAGCATTCATGAACCTCAAGAAAAGGTACACCGTTTGCTATTCTCTATAAGCTAATCTGTCCGGGAACAAAGTTTACAACTTATTTCTTCTTATTCGTGAACTTGTTTGGTGCTCGTTCAAACAATCTTAACTTCTTCTACAAGCTTCATCGTCCAGTCCAGCACATCTTGAGCCCCGCGCCCTACGTTATTCAGTTGCGAAAGGAAGTTTGTTCGCTTCTTACCTGGAGAGAAGGCTGGCTATATTGTGAGACGGTAGGGAGCACAGGCAGGTTCACTTTGCTATTGACAGACCAGCAGATGCAGCAGCTAATGACCAGCAGCAGTTCGTTCACACTTCGTCTTCTTTAGAGGAGCTGACCGATGATGATAGATATTTACAGATGAAGATGGTGTTCATTCACAGTGCTGACACTTTTCCCCCTCCCGAACGGAAGCGACCATCATGGTCGTGGATTGTAGATCAAGGTCGGCAGGTAAAGGGCTTCAAACGCGACACATGCACTACCTCGGTGCCGCGACAACGACGGTCACCAATAGGCTATACAGGGACGATTCGATAGTTCACTGGGGATGTTTTTTCCAGGATTGTGCACGGGCCAATAAAGCAGCTCAAAAACTTTTCACACAAGCCAGGGATGCTAGTGGGGGTCCAGAGCAGTACTTCGTTATCGGGGCAGAAAGACACTGGGTGGTGGGTCAAATCATAGCTGGTTTTTCTGGAAGCTTGAGTGGCTTCAGTTTGAAGGCGGGCAAGCTCACGGCAATGAGAGATATACGAAAAGCGAATTGTTCGTGGGAAGGTGAGGCAGAAGGGGGGGGGGGGGGGGGGAGAAGAAAGATGCTTTGAGCGAGAGGGTAGGGGGGTGGTCATAAACAAGAAAAACGGAGAATATGTGGTGGTTCGTTGAACGGCAGATTTGTAGGCAAAGGTGACAAAGGGGAGTAAAGAGTCCCAGAGTTGTTGTGACGAGAGTGGATGTAGGTGGACAGCATGTCAGAAAGGGTGCGATGAAAACGTTCTGTGAGGCCATTAGTCTGAAGATGGTAAGCGGACGTAGTTTTGTGCACCGTGCCCGAATTACAAAGCACTTCAGCAAGTACGGAGGAAAGGAACGACTTGTCACAATCGCTAAGAAAAACACAAGGTGCACCGTGGCGAAGAAGTATGGTGTGGAGAAAGAAGTTGGCAATTTCAGAAACGGAGCCGGAAGGAAGATAAATAAGCAACTTCATTTACGCCTATTTACCCAGCTTATGCTTATTTAGGCGTATTTACGCTAATTTACACTATAGGAACTATAGGAAGAAGAAGAAGGAAGAGCTGTGGTCTCAGCGTATCGTGTGAGATAGTCGACTGCAGTAACGAACCAGCGGTTGCCCGCTGAAGTCAAGGGCAGGGGTCCATACAAATCAATGCCGACGACTTCGAAAGGCATGAAAGGACACGGGAGAGGTTGCAGGAGACCGGCCGGAGGTGAGGTAGGCCGCTTGCGTTGTTGGCAAGGGATGGCAAGCAAAAACAGAGGTTGAGAGGCCAGTCCGGTAAAAACGAGTTTTGATGCGGTCGTAGGTTTTCTGATAGCCAAGGTGGTCAGCGGGTTGGATCGTTGTGAAAAGCTTAAAAAGTTTGAGGGCGCAAAGAACGGGGACTTACGGGAACCCAGGCGTGGCCCAGCGGGCTGTAGTTGTGCCAAAATAGTGTGTCGTCCCTTAGTTGGAAATTGTTGAGCTGACGACGGAGACGGGCACTTGGAGGTCTGGTAACACCATTAAGACGATCTATCAGCTGTCGACAGTATAGGTCAGCACGCTGGTAGTGAGCAAGGTCATATACTATTTTTGGCGCGGGAGCAATGGAGGCGGCGCTCATGAGTGTTGGCTTTGGACAGTATGGTTCCGAAGGCGCTGGCAATGATGGAGAGGAGTGGGATTGCGACGGCGAAGCAATACGACAGCGCGAGAGAGCGTCGGCGTCCTTGTGCTTCTGGCCTGATTTGTAAGTTACTGTGAAGTCGTACTAAGGCGGATAATCCAGCGCCCGAGACGACCGGAGAAGTTTTTCACAGATGATAGCTAGCATAACGCGTGGTGGTCAGTAACGAATGTGAAGTGACGACCGTACAGGTAGAGACGAAACTTTTGACCAGCCCAGATGACGGCGAGGCATTCTTTCTCAGTAGTAGTGTAGTTTTGTTCCGCAGGACTCAGCTTACGGCTTGCGTAGGCAACAACTTTTTTGGCAGAACAGTCTTGGCGTTGAAGGAGAGCAGCTCCAATGCCATGCCCACTTCGGTGTGCAAAATAGTCGGAGCTTTATCATCAAAATGGCAGGGGATAGGACCCGAAGTCAGAGCACGCTTTAGAGTTTCAAACGCTGTCTCACAAGCAGGCGGCCAGACGAAGGGCGTGTCGGTGTGGAGAAGTGCATGTAAAGGTGAGGCAATATAAGCGAAATTGCGGATGAAGCGGTGGGAGTATGTTGCCAATCCCAAGAAACTGCGGAGATCTTTGACCCGAGTCAGACGCGGAAAGTGCCAGAAAGTACAGCACCCCAACAATTTTGTCAGGCTTAATTCCCTCGCTACTTACGAGGTAGCCAAAAATTTTAATATATTTTGATGCAAAGCAGCATTTCTTAGTGTTTAGCTGAATACCAGTGTTGTAAAGTGTTGTCAAAACTACATTGAGACGTGCGAGATGGTCAGAAAATGCCGAAGAAAAAATAACGATATCGTCCAAGTAACGGAGACAAGTATTCCATTAGAGGCCCCGGAGAACTGTGTCAATCATACGCTCGAATGTTGCAGGAGCGTTGAAGAGCCCAAAGGGCATTACATTAAATTCATATAAATCATCCGGTATGGCAAAGGCGGTCTTCTCCTTGTCATCTTCATGCCTCGGAATTTGACAATAACCTGACTTAAGTCAAGGCTGGAGGGAAAAATTGGGCACCTTGCAGACAGTCGAGTGCGTCGTCAATTCGAGGGAGGGGATACAGATCCTTGTGAGTGATTCTATTAAGCGCACAATAATCTACATAAAATTAAACAGACCTGTCCTTTTTTTTTTTTCGCTAACACAACGGGTGATGACCAGGAACTTGACGAAGGACGTATGATGTTGCGGGCGAGCATGTTCTGCTTGATGTGATGTGAGGTCAGTGCTGATAGTGTCGCGAAGTTCTACTCAGTGAAATAGGTGATACATCTGAATGAGCTGAGGTAGAAATAGGAACAAGGATGACAGGCTGGGATGGAGTGACTGAAGCAACAGTAGAGCCGCGGCGCAGAAGAACTGGCTCCGATGTGGTGTTGAAGGCGGCGAGAAGAGAAGAACTATACTGGAGAATCGAAGTAGTGACACGATGATTATGACACCCCTTGACAGGAGACAGGAGTGGGTGTAATCTGGGCGTCAGAAGTCACGGAAAAAATATATTCGCAGCCGGGATAGAGGATGTGATCGGCGACCATAACCAAGCGGGAACAAAGGGGTCCTGAATCTGCAGCAGTGTTGCATTGGGTGACTTGAAGAGTAGGAGGGGAACACATAATGACTGCTGCTTTGCGAAAGAAATCCCAGCCGAGGATGAGTGGATAGACACAGGATGATAGCTCTGCGAACTCAACGTAGTGCAAGATGCCGTCAATGGTGATTCGTGCTTTACTCAGTCCAGAAGGGTTGATAGACTGTCTATTGGCAGCACGTAATAGAAGACAGGTGTAAGGAGTGCGCACTTTGCGTAGTCGTAAGTACAAGTCAAGCTGCATGACGGAAATAGCGGCGCCTGTATCAGTTAATGCTTCTAGTACATTTCTTTCAGCGGTTGCAGTGAACATGTTCGATGGGGCAGAGGAGGAATTGTAGCGATGGTAGGGGGTGCAGGTTTACCTCCGGAAACTGCAGAAGTCAGTTTTCCGTGTGGCGTCTAGTGGTCGAAGAAGGCGGGTGAAGGGGCGACGAGGTAACGGAGAAGGAGAGACAGGTGGACTATAAGAGGCAGGAGCTGAAGAAAGGTCGCTCTGCAGCTCCTCACGGATAATGGAGTGGATCATTGTGGCAGATCGGCCTCGGGAGTTTGGCTTGGATCCCATGTGTTGTTGAGCCGCTGCGACTGTAAATGGTAAAGCCTGCTTGAGGGTGCTGAATTAAAAGCTTGTCTGGCATCCGACGAGCGAGCGGCGTGGTATTGGAGGAGTCGAATCCCTTCTAGAGGAATGCATACCGGCGTCGACGTTTCGCCTCTGCTTGGCTTTCTCTGCAGGCGTGGCGCACTGGCCTATCAAGTGCGTGTTGTTTAGATACCAGTTTAGCCTTCACTCAATCACAATTCCGCGCGACGTGCTCCCCGAAACTGTGGCAGCAGTTCGCACAAGATCGCTGCACAACACCCCCCCCCCCCCCCCCCCCCCCCCTCCCCTTTACCCATGTTTCAAAGGATTCCGCATCATCTCTACAGGTCCAGAAGGGGTCTCCGACACTTTCATGATCCATATCTGAGAACTCAGATTCTAGAATAGTTCCACGAACAGGACAAAGGTACTCGTGGATATATGACTTGCCGGAAACAGACGTCATGTTAATTATTTATGTTTTGGTGAAGCACGTACAAGGAACCACAACTACTACGGAGATCGCACGAGATATGAAACATCTTAAAGGCGGATGTTTTATTGTGACATATCATAGGAATGTCTGCTAGGCTCTACCAGTGCGAACTTGTAGTAGCCCCACTGCACCAGCTGACCTTCCTCATATACGCTTACATGAAATACTGCCTTTTTCTCTTGCACCATCACTCTCAGCTTCCGCTATCTAAACCTTCCTGCCCCTACCTTTTTTTATGTTTTTTTTTTTCTCCGTTCGAGAGGATGAATAAAATGGTAAATGGCCGAGTCCATCGAGTCGTTGTATGGATGATCATCAATGTCTCAGGCGTTAAATTACGATAGACAATAAAACTGGCTTTCCTTCTCCATTTGTTAGTGGAGAAGCTGCACTCATCAACAACTTTCCGCATAGCACTGCTGGAAAAAACGATACTATAGAGGAGATGGCTTCAACAACAGGGCTATCCTCATGTGCTCACGAGTCAACCGCACGTAATTGAAAGCCGTCGCCTTGCGTTTGCTACATCTGCTGCACTACTTGAACTCCTTCTCACGCGTGGATGATCCACCGAATCTACAAGACAGTCTTAGGCCTCCCACCGTCCACCCCTACCTCGGCACTTCTCGCACTCGGTCTTCATATATCGCCTTGTGCGAATTGATTGAAGCCCACATCCTCGCACAACTACAACGCCTGACCTTATCCTCCTCTGGTCGGGCCCTCCTGACACACCTCGACGTTCGCCTACCTGGTGTTCTTTCTCGGCAACCAAACGTGCTTCCTCGGTCACTCCAGACTTTCTGTAAGGTGGCTCCTATCCCACCCCATATGCAACCCACTCTCCACACTGTCAGTCTCACCGCCCTGGCATACTATCTCCGCCGCCGTCGCTACGGCTCGTCCAAGTCAGCCCTCTACGTGGATGCAGTCGAATATGCCTCGTTAGCTGCCTTCACAGCAGTCGTGGTGGACTCCACGGGTCGCCTTCTCACTGCAGCCTCGCTACGTTCTAACAGCGCTCAGTAGGCAGAACAGCTGGCCATTGCTCTGGCTCTCACTAGCTCGGATGTGAATACCAGCAACTGGAAACAAGTTGGCATTGTTACAAGTATTTGGTTTAGGCTACACCTTCAGTTCGCCACTTGCACATACAGTCTCTAACATCAAAAATACGATAAATACATATGTTGGCCCCTGACTGCACTATTATGAACTTCCCATCAGCGGCAAATAAAATGCTGGCAAGAGAGGAGAAATGAGAATAGCTAATAAAATAAATAGCTCCTCAAAAATACACCTGCCGTTTATTGACACTTCTAGGCAGCGGTCTTGCCACCCGCGAAGTGAAAATCAAGAGTGCTAATATTCCGTCTCTGCAAGAAGACGTGCACACTTTGTTGTTCTCGTTTTCGCTCTGTTCGCACTTCATTTCAGGAGCGAACGTAACGCATAATCTCGTCTTGATAACGTCGAAACTTGGGTTTGGTGGCTCTTTTTTCCTAGCCGTAGCTCCAGAGGACAGCGGACAGAGAAACACACAACGCGTCTTGCCTTGCCCTCAGCGGACCAAACTACGCGTCCTTATATTACTCGTGTCGATATGTACTCAAAATGCAGCGTGACAACTGAATACTACTGCGTGACATTTGCATACCCTCATCTGCTCAACATTGCACTGTGTACTGATGCATTATATATCCCGCGCAATAGTTGGCCTCGATACGAGATAGCTGCGACTCACAAAAACAAATAAATAAGTAACTAAATAAATAAATAAATCTTCAGGCGAAGCAAGGGTGTGCAACAGGTGATCCCAGTTTCTCCAGTGAGCTGATGTAGTACGCCGCGGCGTGCGCGGTTTTGCAGTTGTTCTTCGCCGGATCATTCGTCACATTAGGTCTCCGTTAACGGTGAGGGCGTCGTAAAGGGCCGAACGCTCTCTCCCTCTCTTCTTCGCTTGCCGTTCCTAACGTTTTCCGCCAAGTCCGCTCCTTTCACTCGTCGCGTCAAGTTCCTGTTCCGCGCGCGTCAGTGGTTCGGGATGCATCATTTGTCGCAGCGTCAGGCTTTTACACGAACGCCGAGTGCGGAAAGAAGAGAAGAAAAGATGGACGAAGGAAAGAAAGAACAATACAAAATACTGAAACGGAGGAAGAAAAAATGACGCGACGAAAGATACAGAAGAAGCCACACCAAGCAAGGGGAAGCGCAGGCGCTGGACACTGACCAAACGGAACGGGGAAGGCAGGAAGCAGAAATAAAAGAAGCAAGCAAGGAAGGAAGGAACCAGAAGGTGCCAAGAAAAAGAGGCCGTTCCCTGTCGGCAAGGGGTGGGGGGGTCCTCTAGGCACCCAATTTGGATGGGACGGCCGAGCGACGACGACGAGTGGCCACACACGCTCGCGCAAGGCGAGACGACGCGTGGGCGAAGGTTTCGGCAGCACTGCTGCTACCGGGCAACTCCGTGAGGAAAACTAACCGGGAGGTCTCCTAAGTGTGTGTTTGGGGGGGGGGGGGGGGGGGGGGCGGAGAGGCGCGATCGGGTGTTCCTTTCCCGCGGCAACGCGACGAGACGCAACTGTCGCGTGCCTGCGCAACGGACGAGCCGAGGAGACTGGCGTGTTTGGACGGCGGCTTCCGTGGCCATCCGGGCAAGAAGGGAGCCGCCACCGATTTAACCGCTCAAGGAAGAAAAAGAAGCAGATATGCTGCGTGTGCTGCGCGGGTAACGACGGCGCGCGCCGGTGCGTTTTTAGAATCCTTCCGACGGAAAGACTGGCTTCTTAGTTGTCCTTTGTTTTTATATATATTCTGCGACGGGCGCGAGCTTGTCTGCGCGTGCATACCCACGCACACAGATGCCCTGTCTGTTCGTTGCGTGGGAGTTTCTTTTCTCTTCTCTAGCTCCTGCCTGGCGAAGGCAAATTGATGGCCGTGTTTAGGCGCTGCCCGGTTTGGCGCTGGGGAGAACACGCGACGCGGCAGGGTCACTGACCTCTCGGCGGCTGCGGTTCTCCCACCAACCTTCGGCCCCAAGATGAGACAAAAAACGCACGTTTATTTCTTTCCTGTATTTTTCTCTCTTTATCTGGCTGTTTGCGACCATGCGACCCTACCTCTTCTCTCCTCGTCTTACACACACCTACACATTCCAACGGAGAACGACGAGAAATTACGCGCGCGACTCGCACGCCCTTCTATAGGAGTGCAGAAGACGACGCCTCCAGCGTCGACCTAACATGCTCGGGGCCACAGTATTCCCGGAAGAAAAGCACGGCACTGCCAACATGGACGACAATGGATGGGGACGAAAGACATCTACACGGGCGCGCCCGAGTAAAATCTCCAGGCTAGTCCCGATGACTGTGACGCACGTTAGGGTCGCTGTCGCGGTGCAGGTTCGCGTCGTCCACCCTTACCTTATGCCATACCTTCTACACAATTAACCCCCTCTCCATCCGCCGCTCCGCCGGCCGTCACACAATCGTTCGTCTTTCCCAACTAGGCTTGAACCACTGGTTAGAGTGCAATGACACGCTAGAAACGAGGGTGGCGTGTTTGGAAAGACATGTCCGGCTCCCTGATTTTTCGTATCACCTTTTGTCTGTTTATTGCGGTTAAGTGAAGTGACTGGGCGAAAGCAGTGCAATTTTCTGTTTAACTATAGATACATTTACACTCCACTATATATTTCATTCCACAGTGATTGAAAGTGTGATTGGAGGAAAGCAAACTGGAAAGCTCCAGTTGGTAGCACATTCTGCGAACAATTACAGAATTACAGCGCGAAAACACGAGGACGAGGGAAAGAAAACGTACACTGCGCTGACCCAGATGCGTCTTCTAAAGGAGCATATATGGGCCACATCCGTAAGTACGCAGGCTACGCAACGGGTTCATGTAGCTCCTAAGTTTGTCGCAAGTATTTTTTGACGTTGGCGGCGGCTAGTATTCCGGTGCGGAACGCATGACGTTGCTTTTTTGTTTTTGTTTTTCAAGGCAGTGAGTTATACGAGAGACCTAAACTTGCATGATGTGGGCCGCGGATAGCAAGTTGGGATGAAAGGTCGGAAGAAGAGAGGAAACATGCCGTGTCCGCCGTACAGCGCTGCAGGCTGGTCTAAGTATTCGGGCTACATGGTTCGCATTTAGGTCGTACGCGTGGGCCATTTAACACCATACATAAAAATATGCCTTACAGATATTTGGAGCTTTAAGAGCGTCATAGGTCCAAACTCAACCAAGACTGCACATTCTGCAACATCGTCAGAAAAACAAAATGGTATTAATCGCGGCGGTAACCGTGTCAGAGAAATGCTTAAGCATTAACGACACTGTGTAGAAAGCTGCCCATGTTTTTTATTTTTTTTTTCTTAGATGAAACGACACTTTACAGATTTTCTGATCAATTTTACTCATTTTATTTCTGGGTTTTCTCCAAACGCCCATCTTCCGGTGACGTGACACCCATAAAGACAAGTCACATTTCCGGTCACATGACCCTTTCTACACGTCAAGTGACTCTGCCACACATCACGTCATCGGAAGTGGGACGTCATAACCGGACGTCGTCATTACTCTGCCTGGCTTTTTCGACGTTTGCTTGACTTTTTTTGGCTATAATTATTTACCTAATGACTCAATATTAACCCATACGATTTCTCACGCGAGATTTTTTTCGTCCTCTATCTAATACAATAATTTTTTAGAAATTCTTTTACGACGAAATCGTGCACACAACTTTTGGGGACGCCAAACCTCAAACGTAGACGCTTAATGCTTACTCATTAATGGCATACTGTATCTTTTTCCCCTGCGCCCGCTGATCACCGTCATGTGCAAGTGTGAACGCTGAGTGAGCACGTGACCGCAGAGAAAGCATTACGCGTTCACTTCACGCACATGCATCCAAAAGCACAGTTTCAATGCGGGAAAGTTCTAGCAGCGCGTTGTTTCGCCACTGATACGCCAGCGGTGTCCTTGCGACTCGATGAAGATCGCTTCACAGCAGTGGGTCGCACGCGTGTCCGTGTTCCGCTATTTTCTGCAAAGAAAGATATGATTCGGCTTTCGAGCGAATAAAGTCGCTCGCTACTGTGGCGAAAGCGGCGCAACCTTGAGGATGGCGTTCCTGCACGATGTAGCTGGAGAGATCGATCTGTGATATTGCGTTACATAAAAGCGACCTCATTCGTCTCGTATAGTGCGCCGTTGCCGCCAGGTAAATTGTCTTTCAACGAGCATTTCGTGTCCTCCAATCACACGCTGAATACGACGATGCGCGAAGGCTGAGCCCTTTTTCCGCGTCCAAATGTTGTCCAGCATTGGTTGTTGAACGGCTTCCGTAGTGCAGTCCCCAGGTGGCGTCTCCTGACCGCTTAGTGACGAGCTTAGCCAGAATTTTGCTTCTGAGTTAGCAGCTACTTGCCTCATGCAAACAAATTTATAATCTGAATATAGCTCCAGTAATTGTGGTATAGCATTGAAAATAGCTTTTTACTGCATGTAGAAGAGCAAATATTTTGTAAAATTGATTGCTGAAACCGGCCTTGTGTTACCTTTTAAAAGAGTCAGTAAAAATCAGGGTTGTTCAAAGAGGAACACGAAATGTATATATAGTATGTCTCAAAATTCTGGTTATAAACGTGGAAGTGATGGTCCTGGATCTCGGTTGTCGGTTTTGGCTTCAAAGTCGCAAAAGAAAAGAAATATTCAATGGACGGGGGATGGTAACAATGAATCCTGAGAGTGTGGAGGTGTTCAGTGCTCAGTAATATTTTTCTTTATTCTTTTTAAACATCGGTTGTTAGTGTTTTCAAATGGACCCCCTCAGCCTCTTCCCTTCAATAATATTAGCATATGGCGAATGGTGCTGCGTTCAACACGCCGTTTCGTGGGTGCCCAGCGAAGGAAACGCACGCAAATAAGAATCAATCAATCAATCAATCAATCAATCAATCAATCAATCAATCAATCAATCAATCAATCAGTCAATCAATCAATCAATCAATCAATCAATCAATCAATCAATCAATCAATCTTTATTTCAGTTTGTACATCCTCGCATAGCTTTCAATCAATGCTCCTGCTTGACTTCGTTCTGCCCGCGCCAGAGCCGAATCAAATTATGAAGCTGCAAACGAACTTCCTTTCGGATTCCATTTATTTGCAGTACAACACTTGTAGCGCGCAGAGTGGGTCAGGGGATAAACTCGAATTAATGACATATTCTAGTCGAGATCAAGGAGAAGAAACGGGTACGGGAAAGACATCGAGTACGAAGAGATGATAACCCATGTGTCACAAACACCCGCCTTTACGGTCAACAGAGGCGCGGGATCCCCTTTACGGTTACCCGTCGTCCCTCCATGAGGTTTGAGAATACAGTTAAAAATTAGACCGGTCAACCCGTGAAGTACGTGAGCGGGGGCTCTGAGCAAGAACGGGCTTTCAAGAACTTAATTGCGGGAAAAAATGGCAGAGGCACCGATTCTGAAACTTCCAGATTTTGACAAGGAATTCGTCCTGCGACCGGATGCTTCTGATACAGGTGTTGGGGCCGTTCTGCTTCAATCGCATGACGAAATCCTGCGCCTAGTTGCCTATGCGAGCCGCAAGTTGCTACCTCGAGAGGTAGCCTATTGAGAAACTATTGAGAAAGAGGCTTTAGCACTCGTTTGGGGGATCGAGAAATTTCAAGTCTTCCTTTACGGGAGAAGGTTTCTTGTTCAAACGGACCACCAGCCTTTGAAGTTCATAAAAGAAACAACATTTGCAAACAGCTGCGTTCTTCGCTGGAGTAATAAGCTTTAGGAATACAACTTCCATGTCGAGTATATTAAAGGCAGCGAGAACGTGGCAGCAGATTACGTGAGCCGGCTGGAGTAGTTGCTCAGCTTACACTACTGCCTAGCTGCATTGCGCTGACTGTGTAATGAAAATCGCACATGATGTGCCTGTATATTTGTGCTCGTTTGATTGTTATCAATGATCCGTGACTTGTGACATGTGCTCAGGACATGACTGACAAACTAGAGTGTTGTAGTGCTGTGCGGGTTCTGATCAGTGCGTATATGGTGCGCGTCATGAACCGTATAGTGAGTGACGAACGAACTTCAGTGCATCGCACGGACCCAATCTACTGCACCCCTTTGCGGGGCACAATAACGTCGTTCTCAGCGTTTGTGGATGCCTAGAATATTCCTAGGCAATATTCTTTCGTGGGGGTAGTGTCACAAGCTGCCTCACCTATACAGCGGAAACTGCGTGATCTTCTGCCTCAGATATAGAGCGAAACTCACAGGACCTCGCCGCTCCTCTGAGCAGGCTTCGAGATGACGGTGGGGAAAAGCCCGCGCGTCCTTGACGCGGGCACTGCGTAGCGAGCCGAGAGTATAAAAACGCATACAGCAGCACGCCCGCGGCAGTGCGCTGTGGGAAGATTCAGTCTTCCGGGCCTCTCTCGCTGTCGCTCTGGGAAAAGCGTCTTGTGTTTCACCGGGCTCGCGAACGATGCATTGTTCTCCTCATCTGTACGGCCGCCGCTACCGATCAACTCAGCCTTCGATGCTTCAACTAACAGGAAAACCATGGGAATTCCTTTTTGCCACAGACTGTTGTTTAATCGAACATTGTTTTCGCCTTTGTTAACCTTTATCTGACCTAATATGTTTCTACGCTGTGTTTTCTATGTAACCCTTGCCCATACTTACTATATCTGGAATACTTGCTTGTTACCTTTATAGTCTTGTTTTATCGCAGTGTTTTGTTCATTGCCTAATTTTCCTCTTTTCACTTAGTCGTGGCGTTTTATTTTTTTTATTGTCCTCTATTATTATGCAGTGTAATTTGGGCTACTATCAATAAATATTCAATTGTTTGTAAAAGAAAGTGATCGTCTTGAACTTATTCCTCAATCACACACCGACACACGTACTTCACGGGTTGACCGGCCTAACTTTTAAATGTGTTCTCAAACCTCATGGAGGGACGACGGGTAACCGTAAAGGGGATCCCGCGCCTCTGCTGACCGTAAAAGGTGGGGGTTTGTGACACCGTGGTCGCTAAGGGTCAGAAAGTGGATTCCAAGAGAAGGAATTCGTAGCAAGGGGCAGCAAAAACTAGGTGGGCGGATGAGGTTACGTTTTCAGGGTTCAAATGGAGGCAGCTAGAAGACCGGGTCAATTGGAGGAATATGGAGGAGGAGGCCTTCGCCCTAAACTGGGTATAGTCCGGTCGACTGCGACGACGACGACGATGATGATACTTGCGTTTGCCGTTTCAGCGTGTCGTGTTCCTGAAGTTTCTTTGATATTTTTTTTTAAATGGAGATTTCGTGACCACACAGAGCACCCTTGTGTAATTTCCTGGTAGCAGAACAAAAGCGGGACCAAGAAACAGAATATATGAAATAAAAATAAAGACGCAAAATACAAGAGGTGAGGGTGCAAGCTCCAAGCACGCTCTTTTCTTGGCCTCGCTTCTTTCCTCAGGGACCCCCAGCAATCGTGATCGCTGTGACCGGTGCTGCCGCACCCTCACGACTTCCGTGGCATTAACGGTCAAACTCGTGGTCGCAGGTGTTGGTCGGCGAATGGCTTGTGAGGGGCAAGTTGCAGTAAAAAAGCAATAGAAGTCGAAATGCAAGAAAAAAAAAAAAAACAGAGGAGCGTTAGGTTTCCTAAAATAGAACGGAATTTTTGGGTTTGGGGGGAGGGGGGGGGGGGTGAGGGAGGCGTCATGTGGTGAGCACCGTTGTCCGCGTGAAGGAAAGAAAGAGTCAAAAGGAAAGAGCCGTGAGCGAAGTGTGGCTATTCGCTTGACCAGCGTGCCGAAAGCGTGTTTCAAGGATTGATCGCGCTATTGTTGCGGATACGTCTGACATTTGCCTCTAAGGTGCCCTAAAATTAGTCTGCGGACAGGAGACTACTTTATGCGTTTTTTCATTTATATTCTTCCCAGATACAAGTAAAAAAAAAAAAAAACAGTACTATGGTCGAAAAGGACCGGCTAGGCAGGGTTTGCTGAGTGTGGCATGCAGAGGAAGTATTTTTGCGTCTCACGTGCGTTGTTCGTCGGCCTTCTGTTCTGCAGTGGTGGAAATATTTGATGCGAGGTTGGACATGAAACATAACGGACAGTGCATAAAGCGTAAACAGACAAAATATGTCAGTCAGCGAGCAGTCACTCACTGATCCTGCTTTATAAATGAATGAATGAATGAATGAATGAATGAATGAATGAATGAATGAATGAATGAATGAATGAATGAATGAATCAATCAATATATCACTGAGTCAATCGCCGCATTGAAAAATTTATATGATGCAATAACCTCATGCATGCTTTACAATGTGATTCGAATAGCATACAAATATCAACAATGTCCTACACCGATGATGCATGGCACCGCATGTTGTTTGTATGCTATTTGAATTACGTATGATAATCGTGTAGGCTGATATCGCTCCACACAAGTATTTCAATAGAGCAATAAATCAAACAATCAATCAATCGAACCGCAATCACAACCGAGAGTCCATGGTATGTGCTTCACGGATTAGTTGAAATATCCTGGGGTTAACGTGCTGCCGATACTCCCGACTAGGCACTCTTTCTGCTCGTATGCAAAGCATTATGCCGCTTCCAATAGTGTACTGCGATGTAAGCTATTAAGCGGCAACTATTAAGAAAGAATGAAGTAAATAAGCAAATAACTGCAAACACCTCCCGCTCACTCGCACGCACCCCCCCCCCCCCCCCACACACACACGCACGCACACAGGTAGAGAGAAAAACGAAATTTCCTTCCCGTACCTGTCATTTCTCTCGTGCCAAAACTGAATTCACTCATGGTGTTGTGCCTCTGGCTGTGTCCCTATATAGGTCTCGTGTCGGGCAATTCTACGAGGCCACGACAAAGCAGGGCTACCAGCGGCCCAGTGCGGAAGCTGAGCGGCGCGCCGGCGAATGCACGGAAATCCGGGTTCGTCGACGTTTTTCACCCGCACGACGTTATTGCGACGAAAAAGCTGCAAACGTCTCGGACCTGCTTCGGGATCTTGGACGGCTGTAGCTTACCACCGATGGAGCAATTTATTCCTGTCGCGCATGCAGCCTACGCGCATGCCACAGGTTTCCTATAATACAGAAGAGCCAACGCCTGGGAGCTATGGGATTTGAAAACCGGTTTTTGCAATATTGGGGTGAGCAAACGTCAACATGATCTTTGATTCACTCCATTTTCTACGTTGTCTTATTTTCTTCTGGGGCTCCCAAAACCTTTTTTCGACCTTCCTATTCTATTTTTGTTTTGAATCGCGTCTTACGTTTACCGGGTGCAGTCAACATCTATTAAAGACTGTATTGAGTGCAGCGCAAACTAAAACAGGACGAGGGAGCCGGATGAGATGACCAACTGTTGTTTTGTAGTTTTTTTGTTTTTTTTACACATGTATAGGTTATGGCACGTGTATACTTAGATATATATGCACGTTTTAATATCAGAAGGTACACGTCTTATCTCATACGAGCGCTGCTCAGTACTGTTGTACAGGTCTTCCTGCTTTTCTTTTTCTATGTATTTTATTAATCAGCTTCGGGAGATGTCCCTTTTGCCCGGGTGGCTTAGTGGCTTACGACGCTCGATTACTGTTCCGTGCTACCAGAGTTCGAATCCTACCGGCGACGACTGCGTTTCGGGGGAGGCGAAACCGAGTGGCGTCATTGTTCTGTGCGATGTCAGTGCACGTTAAAGAACCCCAGGTGGTCGAAGTTTCCGGGGTGCTCCACTACGGCGTTTCTCATAGCCCGAGTCACTTTGGAACGTCAACCACTACAAACGCGAGACATCAGCCGAGTGCCTAGAACGATCACGACTTCGCCTGGCAGTGTTTAAAACATTCGCGATCTTGTCTAAGCGGTCTGCCATCGACGAATCCTTTGTTTTCGTGCCTGTTTGCGGTCGAGAACACGCTTTGTCTTCTGTGCCGCAACGTTTAGTGTGCTTAGAAGTACATTGCTACAGGATCACGAAGCGAAGTATCGGAACCGCACGCCATCGCTCGGATTGGTTAAGCTGTTTCGTGAAGTCACAACTACGTGGCCTTGCGCGGGTAATCCAGACTTTGGCCGGTATAGATATGCTTTTCGTAATGTGAAAGTGCCTGAGATTGCAATAAACGATGATTAGGTACTGAACATCCATATCTTGTAAATTGCTGCTAAACAATGGTAAAACAAAGCGAAACCGTAAGTCAAACGAGTACATATCAGCACACTGCCATTGGCGTAGCCGGGCCACGCCTCTGAAGCAAAAGGGTAAAACAGCGCGAGAAACGGAATTTAAATGAACACACAGGCACAAACAAAAACCTTGCTTTGTTCTGAGCCTTGTTTTCACCTTTGTGTTCCTTTAAGGCCCGTTTCTTTCGCGCAGTTTTACTATTTTGCTTCAAATGAACTAACTAGCCCATCAGAGCCTCTTACTCCACTCCTCTGCTATTATATTTTTTTCCCTGTTCAGAGGTGCAAATGAAATATTTACACATGTCATAGGAGACGACTGAGACTGACACGTTCAATACAGGAATACGGCGAAGAAGATGGCTCCAGCTCGTGCTCGCTGGACCGGCCGCTGTATAGTTAATTGGTTCCAGATTATCTTCTGAGTAACGTTTCGTTAGAATACCATATATTCCTCCTGGCGAATGCTTTCTCTTCGTCATCTTGTGTTTGTTATCTGGTTACGTTTCTCGACTACAATGCAAATAAAAGTGTTGAATGTTCTTTTCGTCAAGAGCACATGCCTGACGTCACTGATACTGTCGGCAACAGAATCACGACACTTTTGGTTTGGTTTGTGGGGTTTAACGTTCTAAAGCGACTAAAGCTATGCGAAACGCCGTAGTGGAGGATTCCGGAAATTTCGACCACCTGGTGTTCTTTAACGTGCACTGACATCGCACAGCACACGAACGCTGCTCCGTTTCGCCTCCATCGAAACGCAGGCGCCGAGGCTGAGATTCGATCCTGCGTCCTTGGGCACAGTAGTCGAGCGCTTTAACCACTGCGCCACCCCGGCGGGGCAATCACGACACTTTTAGCACCAGCGTACTATATACTCTGCTAAGAAAAAAACTGTGCCTTAATTACATTAGGAATACCAGAATATCATACTGCTGAACGATGGATAGTTCGAAAAGTTTGTAATGATTCATTGCAGATGGAACAGCGCGGAGATAGACGAAGGAAGACGACTGCACAGAAAATGGCCGCACAGATGAGTACTCATCTGTGGGGTATTCTCCATTATCCATGAGCAGTGGGAGGCGAAGCTGGCTCACACAGAGCTCCCCCTTCAGCGCCAGCTGATCGGTCAGGCCTGAAGGGCCATATTCGCCAATAATTTCCCGGACCTGGATGAATCAATTACTTTGTATCAATAAACTTTATTCCTTCTCTCTCTCTCTCTCTCTCTCTCTCTCTCTCTCTCTCTCTCTCTCTCTCTCTCTCTCTCTCTCTCCATTCGTTCTTCCTCTGTTTTCGCTCTGTATCATCTACAATGTACCGTACTGAACTCTCATTCTAAGCTCATGTATGCTTTAATTATCAAAAGTCTCATATGAGATCTACAAAGTGTACCTCGTAAATATCACACTTGTGGTATTTGGTCTGAGTATATTTTCAGGCTTTTCAAACAGGTACGTATTAAGTTATTCCGCAAGAGAACGCATGACATGACGAGAATCGATATAGACATTAAGTTGTAGCTTGACGCATTCAGGCACGGTGACTATTTGAGTCGTAACAATTTTTATTTGAGCTATGTGAGCGCCACTGCCAAGCGCAGTTAGCTTTGATGAAAGCAAATTGTGTAAACAAATGCGAGAATGCATAGTTCTTCATTGAATATATACGGTTTCTGGAGCGCTCGCTTGTTTAATCCTTTGACCTCATTAGCTTCGAACGGCCACAGGTAATCTCACAGGTAACCGCGCACAAGTTATGGCTCCTCTGTGTGCGTGCGGCCTTACTTGACGTAAGTTGGCATACTGCTTCAATGTGCGAAGCTTCTTACCGAATATTGGTTTGCTTCTTCAGAAAGCCGCACCAAAATATGAACGGTACAGCTTAAGGATCAGACACACAAAGCGTAACGCATGCGTGTGTGTGGCTATATACGTATGTAAAGGTGTAAATGCTACACATTTATGCACACTTTTTTTTGTGTGTGAGTTCATATGCGTGAATGTAACGAAAATGGGTGCACGTGACTCTGTTTGTCAATGTAGAAACATTTGTACTGCACGGGAGGTACCTACAAGCGCCTCTTGTGCATCGGAAGGTTGAAGTGTTGCTCCAATTTTTGTAATATAATCAGTAACATGTTACATAACTCCCACATACTGACACCGCAAACACAATGAGCAGCGGAATTCGTGGAATATTCTGAAATAGTTTGGCCATAAAACAGATAAAAATTTAATTTCGCTGCTGTAAATGTACGAACAAAAAGGTGGCCTGAGGCATCCAAATATTTTGCTACAAAGGAAAGGCTTTTTCAAACATAAAAATGTGGAGAACACGACCGTAAAATAACGAGAAAGGAGAAGTACCGGCTTCCACGACAAGGTTGCTTTTCGCAAGGTCGTTGTACAAAAAGCTCATGTGTGCAGATGAAATGCCCCTTCGACCAGTGTTTACTGGTCTCGGCTTGTGTTTATGTTTTATTCTTGGCAATATATGTGATGGGCTTTCGTAAAACTTCTTTTTTTCTTAATATGACAGCCTTCCGAAATTTCCTGAGCTATCCTGTTGTCGCCATTTATTGTATAAGATTCGAGTTTTTCGCAAGGAATCTTTTAGAAGCAGGTTATTGGGGGTGATTCTGAGATACTACGCTGCTTCTTGCATTTGGCACTTAATGTACACAAGCGACAAGCGAACAGCTGGTAATGAAGCTCGTCTTGTCGTGTGTCCAGGATTGTTTTGAGTGAGCCACTTCTTTTCTCTAGTATGTGGCTAGTAAAGTAGCAATATAGGTCTCGCATATATCTCTAAATTCTAGTTTCTTGTTGTTTTTTTCACTTCCGAAGCTTTACAAATATATTTTGCTGCTATAAAGCTATTTTGCCTACTTAATTTTAGCCCCGGACTGGTATATATACCCAAGCTTCATTCATGAGAAGACTCTTTAGGTTGAAGCGCAATTCAACGGAGCATTTACTTCTTTTGTTTTTTACACATATAGAAAAGGACAAACATGACACTACATTGCGATGCCGAACCTATAAATAAATAAATTCAAGGAAAAAAAAATTATCCCAGATGCAAGCGTGTTGTAACCACAAAGACAGCCAAAGAGAGGTTAATTAAAGAGCTCGGCTTGTGAAACTGAGGGCCTGCGAATGAGTTTCTATGCAATGAACACCAGTCGGTTGCATAGCGAACTGCCACTCAGATAACGGAAACAGTATGGTACCATTGTTCAAATTTCAAAGCGAATTCCGGCTGCAACTGATGGGCTTCAGTTGAAGCTGAAGCACGGACCGATCTGGCTTTCTGATTCAGGTGGCAAGATTTGCAAGTGAGAACTGCCTTGAAAACATACACCTGTCACAGTGAATTTTTCAGCGCAGTGCGCCTCTCGAGTGCTTTACAAACATGTGATACGCGCGGTGTGCAATACGTTTTACTTCCAAAGGCTTTCGACGCAGACTCAACCTATGCAACTGCTAGTGTTACTCGTCGGAATGATGTCGACGCTTTATGTAAAACAATAAATGGTTATTCTCAAAATCTTTTACGAGGATTGGGTGCTCGACTTCTGTGCCCGAGGATGCGGTACCGAAACCCCGGGAGTGACGGCCGCTTTTCCATGGAGGCGAAAGGTAAGGCACACGTGTGCTGTGCGATGTCTGTGCACGTTAAAAAAGTCCAGCTGGTCACAATCTCCAGAGCCCTCCACTACGGCTTCTCTCATAGCCTGAGTCGCTTTGGGACGTTAAACTCCATAAACTAAACCAAACGAAACCAAACTAAACCAAGCAATGTGAAACGAGAATGCTATAGCAGATGTCCCTCTTGTACTGTAATAGTGACTCGGAAACAACGCACCTCTACGGACACTACTAGAAAAAACAAGAACAAAAGAAAAGTTAATGTAACGTCGCATTGTGCAAACTTTAACACTTATTTTCACGTAAGCACAAATCAACTGATCGATGAAAATATAGACACGTATACCCTCTACCGCCGTTTTTATTGAATATCGTAGTGGTTGTAACAGAGGAAAACCTCAACTGATTATTTTCGGGGAAAAAAACACCGATATGCTCCAAACTGCATCAGACTGTCCCTAGTCGCGCTCGAAAATTTCCGTGCCCTGTTCCCCTTACGTCACCCGTCAACTCCTTTTTACAGAGAGCGGAAACATGACGTCGTTTCACACGCACCAGGATCCCGCAATGCCTGCGCAACGCCTACATTGCAACGGCGGCCGCAGCAACGTCAAGACTTGAGCGTCTCATCATTCACGTGACGCACGCTTCTGTCACGAACACCACGACTCCGTTGTTGTCGTCGCCTTCCGCGCTAGCGCGGCGTCATCATGACGCCGGCGACATTACGCTGCCAAAACCATGCGGCGAGGATAGTAGCGATGCACTGGCGCGCAAGTCCTCCGCGCTCGGTTATTCCGGTTATTCCTCCTAGTGCCACTGCGGCAACGCCTGCCTGCGGGATATCCTACAACGCTGGTTAACAGACTAGCGACACCTGGCTGTGAGACTCTCGGAAGGCTCAGCAGGTGTCAGCAACAACCTTCTCGCTTCGATGACGTTCTTGTTTTCTGTGTATATTTACGACGCGGGAGTACCTGAATCGCCCTCTGGGCACTGATGCGTGAGCGAGACGGGGGTGCTTTTAATAAGTCGGGAGCATGCATCACTGATGATTGCACAAAGAGGCAAGAAAGTAACAAAACAAATATGAAAAGCAAAGCGCTAAAAAAAGATACAGCAGAGTATTCACTATCATGCGTGGCAAATAAGTTAACATAGCCGACCTATCTTGAACGCTGCTAAACATAACACGACGTGGAACGGTGCATAGCGGTTCGAACCGAGGAAGGAGGCTGTGTGCAGCGAGTTTCTGATCCGTGGAGGAGCGGCGAGAAAACTGCGACTTTGACTGGAATAAGAAACAAAAAATGTTTTGAAAGTTCTGCAACTTTTACGATTGAGTCTCCTTATGTGTTTATTTAAACATTCTTAGTGCTCTTTACAGACTCCCGCGGTAGTAGCTGTATGAAATGGATGTTCGTATGCACAGCAACGAAGTGAGGCCGACATATCTGGTGTCTGACAGCAGTATGAGACACTCTATTGCACGGATGTTTTTATCAAGATACAGTATATGTTTGCGTGACGCTGTACAAACGTGTGCGCATAAAATATGTTTGTAGGAATGCCATAACTTGCGACCGAAAAAGCGCAATTGGCCACAGCAGAAGATATGAGGTTCGTCCGAGATTGTGCTGCGGCAACCTTGAAACTAGTCTCTTGCTAACTGTACCGTTATTCGGTCAGGCATGTGAGATATTTTCTTACGTACTCGATGGACTGCGTGTCATTTTACTCTTCCAGATATGGCATTGAAGACAGTCTCTTCAGTCCTTTTGTTAGACATTCTTTGTGAAAACTTATAGGCGTCGTGTACAAGGTGCAATCGTACTGCGCATAGTTAAGCCCACAACAGAGACAGCTGTCACAAGATAGGGTTAAAAGTATTCGTGACTGCACGAATACTTTCCTGCTGTCATCTTAGATGTCGGTGACTCCAGTACAACACGTAAATAGGTGTTTGTATATTTGGCCAATGAATGAGAGGCCGATAGGTGTCGGCATGGCAAGAAGGGGGCGCACATTTTGCGAAGTCACGCGATAAGTAACCGAAACAAGCAAACAAAGACTTTTCGCACAAAGCGATGGTAGCAGTAGTCATCATCGTCAGCCTGACTAAGCTCACTGGAAGAGAAATGGCTCTACTATAAACCAGCTGCAATTCACAACGTCCTGTCACAGATACGGCCTCATCATTGCAGCAAACTTGGTAATCACATCTACTCACTCAGTTCTCTGCCGCTTCTTGCTACGTTTGCTATCTCGTGGAATCCGCGCATTTATCCAAAAGGATCTGCGGTTACTTTTCCCGAAGCCTTACAATCCTTGGCCGTGTATATTTTCTCTAATCGATTTCAACTGGGGCTGGAGCTATATACAGCTTGATGAACAAACGCTATGGAATGATACCCTGGCCGAAATACTCTATGTGCCAACAACAGGCGCCAGCTAGGCGTTCAAATATACACTTGCGTGACGAAGCATCGTTTGGTGTAGGGACCGGCAGACGATAATCACTGCAGGAACTACAAAAGGTTTCGCTTTTCACAAGGGCACTGCATAATGACAAAAGCCTATGCCTCATTAATGCCACGTTTCTGATTACGGCCTTGATGCAAAGGCTGGTTCAGTGAGTGTTCCCGCATCCAGTATGTGGCACAAGAGCGTTGGGCCGAGCCAAACTCGACATAAGCAGGTAATACTAAAACGCGATAGATAGCTCTGACACTCACCGTGGGCGTATGACGTGCTTCCAACATGACGCGTGAAGCTTACGTAAACCACTCCACCAAACGTTGAGGCGCGACCTTACTGTTTACTCTATGTGTGAATGGCGGATCACACGTAAGAAATGCAATTACTTCGTGGCGACAATAACCTTTTTTCCTCATTCTTACCCGATTAAACATGGCCTCTGAATAGAGAGTGTAAGGCGACGTGTTTTATGCCGCAGTATATATTCATCTTGAAATCAAAGGCACAGCGCGCGAACGGCATTGACTTAATTGAGAAGTAGCCGTTCCTGTCGGTGTCGTCAGGGCGCTATTTCAGCAGGCAGTTCCTCGAAGTAGCTAAACACCTTATACGAGCGGGCGGGTGACCCCATTGAACGAGACCGGAGCCTAATGGAGCGGGTTGCGTGGCTTTATTGCGCAACTCGATGGCAGAGTCTGTCTGGTAGCACTATAAGGAACCGTGTCATCCAAGAATACAAGACACCTTATGCACCTGCCGAGGGAACAACATGAGTGGCTTAATGAAGAAAAAGAAAACTCAAAGACAGGAGGTCTGGAGAACAGATTAGTTTTCTTCCCCTTAGCTGAAGAAAGCGCTAGAAACTGCACGGAACAGTGTGGGTGCGCCCAATTCGCCGAAGCGTTCACATGTGTACGGTGCGCCGGGGTGCTAAAAGAGCGCTGCTGCTTATGGTGGCAGCTCTTTCGAGCCACCGGTTTCGTAATTTCAGTCGTAACATTAGCAGACAGTGCGGAGAAGCAGGCGTGAAAGGCCGTCGCATTAACGACGACACCGCCGAAAGCGTGGAACAGAGGCCGAGTCGATGTCAACAAATGCGTCCGTCCGAAAGAGATAGGTGGTCGACGGCTTTTTTCGAGCGAAGAACTAGGCAACGTAGAAGATGAGCCGGTGATGGCTATTAAGCTCTACAGATAAGTAATGACATCTATAGTTGTTTTGTTATTGATCTGCAGCATTTGTCACTACACGGAAATAATTGTACCGAATATAACAAACTATACGTATTGGCGGTCGACAGCTTCTTTCTAGCGAAGAACTAGGCAAAGTAGAGGATGAGCCAGTGATGGCTATTAAGCTCTACAGATAAGTAATGACATCTATAGTTGTTTTGTTATTGATCTGCAGCATTTGTCATTACACAGAAATAATTGTACCGAATATAACAAACTATACGTATTGGCGGTCGACAGCTTCTTTCTAGCGAAGAACTAGGCAAAGTAGAGGATGAGCCAGTGATGGCTATTAAGCTCTACAGATAAGTAATGACATCTATAGTTGTTTTGTTATTCATCTGCAGCATTTGTCATTACACGGAAATAATTTTACCGACTATAACAAACTATACGTATTGGCGGTCGACAGCTTCTTTCTAGCGAAGAACTAGGCAAAGTAGAGGATGAGCCAGTGATGGCTATTAAGCTCTACAGATAAGTAATGACATCTATAGTTGTTTTGTTATTGATCTGCAGCATTTGTCATTACACGGAAATAATTGTACCGAATATAACAAACTATACGTATTGGCGGTCGACAGCTTCTTTCTAGCGAAGAACTAGGCAAAGTAGAGGATGAGCCAGTGATGGCTATTAAGCTCTACAGATAAGTAATGACATCTATAGTTGTTTTGTTATTGATCTGCAGCATTTGTCATTACACAGAAATAATTGTACCGAATATAACAAACTATACGTATTGGCGGTCGACAGCTTCTTTCTAGCGAAGAACTAGGCAAAGTAGAGGATGAGCCAGTGATG